>NC_090646.1:8812666-8918192 GCF_040937935.1 Hyperolius riggenbachi | reverse complement strand
GAGGCAGATGTTTAGCCCCTCAGGATGCAGGGTCCTGAGTTTAAAAACCCAGTACATTTCTCGTGCTTTGAGTCTTTCTTTCCTATTCAGGACATCTGGAGGTATATGTTCAATTGGACAAACTTTTATCCCTTTATGGTCTTGATTGTGAGCTTCCTTGCAGTGTCTGGATAGTCCATGTTTGGTGAAACCCTTGTTGATGTTTCGTCGATGTTGTCCCCATCTTGTTTTGAGTTGTTGTGTGGTTCGCCCTATGTATTGTAGGCCACAAAAAAATGTGCCTGTGCTGCCAGACGATACACAACCACCAAAAGACTTTTGAGTCCACGGCCACAGGTGACATCTATAACATTACACAGAAAATGGACTGCTCATCCGACTACATCATCTACTTACTAACATGCGAATGTGGCCTACAATACATAGGGCGAACCACACAACAACTCAAAACAAGATGGGGACAACATTGACGAAACATCAACAAGGGTTTCACCAAACATGGACTATCCAGACACTGCAAGGAAGCTCACAATCAAGACCATAAAGGGATAAAAGTTTGTCCAATTGAACATATACCTCCAGATGTCCAATTGAACATATACCTCCAGATGCTAAACATCTGCCTCGAGCACAACTTGTAACATGACTCCCACACTGGCCTCCTCCTCTACCTCCAGAATTCCTATCTCCCACTCTCCCCTCCCCTCCCCCCCCCCTTCCTTCTCCCGGTCCTAAACCCCCCCCCCCCCCCCCCAGCGTCCCCACCCTCACACACCGCATACCCTCCCTCCCCCCTTCCCCCCCCCCCTCCTTTACTACCCCCTCCCTATTTCCCTATCTCTCCCCCCCTCCCCCCCCCCTCCCCCTTCGCCCCCCCCCCCTCCCCCTCTTACCCTTCCCCTCCAAATCCCCCCCTTCCCTCGTCCTGAATATTTCCATAGCTCTCCTATAACTGTCGGATTACACACATACTAGAAAATGATCCCTTCCCCACCGTCAGATGTAACACAAGTAAACATCTAAAGCCGAGTATGCCACTAACACAATTATATCCACTCCTCTACATGAGAAAGATCTCTAAAACTAGTACCAGAACAGAAAACTATTATACTGCCAATTGGACTTTGTGTCTGTGTATATACATATATATATACACATACAATTGTTATACACATTGCCTCTAAGTCCCAAAGATGCTTTTTATATTGATGCAACATATGCTGTCGTAGTTACCGTATTAAGGTCTCATGCTATTTTTATTCTAGCGAACCAATCATAAGTGGTAATACTGGCTCCTCATACTGTCTCAAACCGTCCTTGGGATGGCAACTACACAGTAGGTCTTAATGATCTCATAAATTTTAGAAGCGATTGTTGGAACTAAAATTCTATTACATTGCCATTCTGGTTATGTGTCTTTCTGCATATTTATAATCTCTGTATACATGTTTTTAATTTCTTAATGTGTCCAGGATACGCATAGAATGCATTTAATTATAAGTGTAGTGTCAATCTACCTAGTACTCTATGCGATTTTAATCTTATTATTTATACTATTATTTATACTACATCTATTATACTACACCTATAGCTACTCCTACAGTTCTCTAAACATCCAGGGGATGGCAGCAACACAGTAGTTCCTACGGACCTCACACTAATCTGGTTTATCTAACCTATGGAAACTAAGAGTTCTATAGGCATTTTTTACACTCTTACAGGCGTTTTCAGCCTGTGTTCATTCACTCCTCCTCTCCCCCAAATAGTTCCCTTAGCAGCTCCCCTCGTTACACTGGCCAGGTTGCCAGTATCTAACATGGCGGAACACACTCAGGCGCATGCGCCCACCCCGAGACCTGACGTCAAGCCGCACAGCCAGCGGCCCCGTCCACTCTCGCATGAATGCGAGTCTTGAGACGCATTGCGCACCATCCTCCAGCCGCTACACCAATCGGCTGGAGGTATGGACTATGACCACGCCCTCAGGCCCTTGCGATTGGCCCCCGCTACTTTCACGCCCCCATCCGGCCCTCTCCTTCCTCCGGAACTTACGTGGATATAAACCTGTATCCACAGAGCCCTCGGCTTGGCGCTCAGGCTCTCCTGAACCTACCTTAAGGTAAGAGACCCATTATACACCTCTACCAGTGCCCCTCTCAGACCCTATGTCCAATGCGGACCTCCTACATACCATCACACCACAGTATAGATCCCCACACGTACACCCACAATTTATATACCTATAGAGGACATTTGATCCCTTTTCAGATAACCTTCCCTATTACCACTTCCTAGGTCCTTTGACCGTATACCTGGATCATACAATATACACATATACCTTTAGGCATCCTGGCGATATCCCAGCCAGTCCGCTCCTAATACCAGGAACTGATACCCTGTACCATTAAACGTTGATGCCTAGCCGCTGCCTACATTTCCTCGCATCCATCCCCTTCCCCCCCCCCCCCTCCCCACCCTGACACCTTCTGATCCATGTTACCTCCCTATATACTTAGTATACCTATACATTCATGGATTTAGATCCCACAGACACACACACCCCCCTCTCCCTACTACCCCCAGCCACAGGTGATATAGCCATCTTACTACCTCCTCTTTTAAGCATTTTCCTCTTGTTACTTATTGGTCCTGTTTTATACATGGATATTATTACTACTAAGGGCTGGACCTCATGGACCCACATGTTTCGCAGTGGTAACCTCTATACTTACAATTTTAGGTATATTTTATCACTATATTACCACTATACTATCATATGTCTGTAATTATGATACATGACTCTGAGCGCCTCTATTGATTTTATGTATTTGTTCTTTTTAAAAAAAAAGCACCTGTCATTGACCTGAGGAAGCGGCTTGGACCGCGAAACGCGTTGTCTGTCTATTGTGCTAAATAAACCTTCTTAATCGTTTACCACGTGGAGTCTCTCTGTACAAAGAGAACACCTGATATACTACACGGGCGCCTCCTATCCTCTTCGGGAACCGATAATGCATACCTTTCACTGCATCTGTGTGACTGCACATTGTATTATACCAACAGTCAGTACCTTTCACTGCATCTGTGTGACTACACATTGTATTATACCAGCAGTCAGTGTATACCTTTCACTGCATCTGTGTGACTGCACATTGTATTATACCATCATACAGTACCTTTCACTGCATCTGTGTGACTGCACATTGTATTATACCAGCAGTGTGTGTATATCTTTCACTGCATCTGTGTGACTGCACATTGTATTATACCAGCAGTCAGTGTATACCTTTTACTGCATCCGTGTGACTGCACATTGTATTATACCAGCAGTCAGTGCATACCTTTCACTGCATCTCTGTGACTGCACATTGTATTATAATACCAGTCAGTGCATGCCTTTCACTGCATCTGTGTGACTGCACATTGTATTGTACCAGCAGTCAGTACCTTTCACTGCATATGTGTGACTGTACATTGTATTATACCAGCAGTCAGTGCATACCTTTCACTGCATCTGTGTGACTGCACATTGTATTATAATACCAGTCAGTGCATACCTTTCACTTTATCTCTGTGACTGCACATTGTATTTTACCAGCAGTCAGTGCATACCTTTCACTGCCTCTGTGTGACTGCACATTGTATTATACCAGCAGTCAATGCATACCTTTCACTGCATCTGTGACTGCACATTGTATTAGTCAAGTAAGTGCATACCTTTTACTTCATCCCCCCCAATATGGACAAAACAAGAGGCAGAGGTAGAGGCAAGCCAACTGGCAGGTCTGTTCGAGGTCATGCTGATGTGATTTCTTGCGGAACTCAACCAAACTACAGTGTTCAGAAGGCACGTGCCATCAACTCCCAAGATTGTCAAGACGTAGTTGATTATTTAACACAGACCACCTCATCTTCCTCAGCTTCCGCACGGAACCGTGACATATCTTCCTCCTCCTGCTCTGATTCTGGCACCTCACTTAATGCTCAGCCGGCAGCCACCACTGCTCCTACTAGCACCACATCCACTCCATTTGACAGTTCGCAGGAGTTATTTGGTGGGGAAGTAACTGATTCACAGCCATTATTGTTACAAGATAACGGCGCTAAGCATGTTACACCACCACCTCATATGTCTGAGTTAGGCATCAGTATGGACGTAAGGTGTGAGGATGATGAAGTACCTGTTGTTGGTGCAGTTTTCGAGGTGTCTGATGCAAGCTGTGGAGGATGATTATGATGATGGTGATGATACTGCCATGGATGTCACGTGGATTCCCAATAGAAAAGATGAACAGGGGGACAGTTCAGAGGGGGAGTCAGAGTTGCTGAAAGAAGCAGGGGAGCTTGTTGTCATAAACAGCTCATGGCAGTGTCCGGTGGCATGTATTGCCTCCTATTGAGACAGCCAGCCAACATGCCCTTCAGGGTCAGCTGCTGACGCCACCACCAAAGTGCCATCATCCCAGGGTTCAGCGGCGAGGACATTTTTTTGTGTGTCTGCCTCAGATGACAGCGATGCCATCGATACTCTCTGCCAACAAAAATTGAGTCGTGGAAAGACCAAGACCCACGTAGGAACAACTGCCTTACGAAGGCACATGATGATGAAAAAGCACAAAAAGCAATAGGATGACT
Source organism: Hyperolius riggenbachi (assembly GCF_040937935.1). NCBI lineage: Eukaryota > Metazoa > Chordata > Amphibia > Anura > Hyperoliidae > Hyperolius > Hyperolius riggenbachi. The sequence continues at coordinate 8,913,557 of NC_090646.1, read as the reverse complement.
ACCTGAGGAAAAGCAGCACACAAATACAAAGCCACCCTCCTCCTCCTCTTCCTGCTTCAGGTGCAGCACCTTCAGCCGCTTTATCCATTGCACCTTTATAGCCACCCTCCTCCCCTCTGCCTCTCACCTTGAGCGGTTCCTGCTCCTCTGCCCACTGCAGCCAGGTGTCCGTTAAGGAAATCTTTGAGTGGAAGAAGCCAATGTCTGCCAGTCACCCCCTTGCCCAGCGTCTGACAGCTGGCTTGGCAGAACTGTTAGCTCACCAGCTGTTACCATACAAGCTGGTGGACTCTGAGGCCTTCTGAAAATTTGTGGCGATTGGGACACCGCAGTGAAAGATACCAGGCCGCAATTATTTTTCTAAAAAGGCGATACCCAAAATGTACCGTGATGTTGAAAGGCAAGTAGTGTCATCTCTGGCACACAGCATTGGGTCAAGGGTCCATCTGACCACGGATGCCTGGTCTGCAAAGCACAGTCAGGGCAGGTTCATTACTTATACAGCACATTGGGTCAACCTGGTGACTACTGGCAAGCAGGGTGTACGTGGCTTTGCAGTGGACCTAGCTGTGACACCTCCACGGCTTGCAGACAGGCCTGCTGCCACCATCTCTCCTTCTCTTCCTACTCCTCCTGCTACATCCTCTTCACTGTCATCCTCCTCCTCGGCTGAGTGGCAGGGCCACTCTACTGGTGCTGCGATCTCCTCTCCAACTACTTACCCCCAGCTCCCCAGGGCCTATGCTGCATGCCAGGTACGACGGAGTCACGCCATCTTGGACATGTCTTGCCTCAAAGCCGAGAGTCACACTGGAGCAGCTCTCCTGGCTGCTCTGAACAAACAGGTGGATCAGTGGCTGACCCCACACCAACCGGAGATCGGCAACATGGTATGTGACAATGGCAGCAATCTCTTGTCGGCTTTGAGTTTTGGAAAGTTGACACATATACATGTGCTGAATATTATAATCCAAAGATTTGTGTGTAAGTACCCAGGCTTACAGGAGGTCCTGAAGCAGTCCAGGAAGGTGAGAGGGCATTTCCGGCATTCCTACATGGCCACGGCGCGCTTGGCGATATTCTGCAGAGAAAAAACTTGCCAGTGAGGCGCTTGATTTGCGATAGCCCGACTCACTGGAATTCAAGGCTTGACTGCCTGCTACAACAGGAGAAAGCCGTCAATGACTATCTGTACAGCTACGCTCAAAGGTCATGCTCTGAGGAGCTGGGCATTTTCTGGCCGAAGTACTGGACACTCATGCGTAATGCCTGCAGGCTCATGCGTCCGTTTGAGGAGGTGACAAACCTGGTGAGTCGCAGCGAAAGCGCCATCAGCGACTTGATCCCATATGCTTTCTTTCTGGAGTATGCTGTGCGTAGAGTGGTGAATCAAACTGTAGAGGAGCGTGAACTGGAAGAGGAGGAAGAGTTGTTGAAAACATCACGACCAGAACCAAATTTGTCATCAACACCTGCAGCATCACAGAGGTGGGGGGAGGAGGAGGAGTCGTCATCTGGGGAAGAGGAGTCAGATGAGGAAGGTGTTTTTTTTTTGAGGAGGAGGCGGAAGAACAACTGCAGCAGGCATAGCAGGGGGCGTGTGCGGCTCACCTTTTTCCGTGGTATTGTTCGTGGCTGAGGGGGAGATGGGGAACTTACCTGACATCACTGAGGAAGAGCAAAAGGAGATGGCTAGTAGGTCGGCATCCATGCAGATGGGGTCTTTCATGCTGTCCAGCCTGTTGAGGGACCACCTTATAAAAAAAAAAGAGGATGTCACAGCACAACGGAATAAAGGTACCACTGCCAGTAATCCTTCTCCCATGTCCATGCAGCTAAGGACAGGACGCTCCATCGATCTCATGGTGATGTCGGACATGTGGAAATTCTTTAGTCCAACGTCTCGCCTTAGCCCTTCTGGACCCACCCTCTACCAATGCCTCGACCGGCAGGTAGACGACTACCTGGCCTTAAGTGCGGATATAGACACTCTGAGCAGCGAAGAACCCCTGGACTACTGGGTGTGCAGGCTTGACCTGTGGCTAGAGATGGCCCAAACCTCCAATTTTTGGTTTGCGAACTTCCGCAAAAGGTTCGGTTCATGCAAACTTTCGCGAACCGCTATAGACTTGAATGGGGAGGCGAACTTTGAAAACTAAAAGAAAAGAAACAAACACTTATATAGCGATTTTCTCCTGGCGGACTCGCCAGAGCTGCAGCCACTAGGACGCACTCAGTGGCGTAGCTACAAACCTCTGGGCCCCGATGCGGAATCTGGATGTGGGGCCCCCCCCCCCCGGCAACAACAGCCCCCCCTCCCCCGGCAACACCTGACGGATGCACACACATATCAAAATCCCTATAGCCAGCTATAGGTACCCCCAGTATTGGTAGTCAGGCATAGGTAAGCCAGTATAGTTGCCCCCGGTATAGGTGAGATAGGCAGGCGCCGCCGGTATAAGTTAGATAGATAGGTGCCCCCAGTACAGGTTAGCTAGGTGGGTGCCTCTAATATAGGTAGCCAGAATAGTTGCCCCCAGCGTAGGTTAGATAGGTAGGTGCCCCCAGTATAGGTTAGTTAGGTAGGTGCCTCCAATATAGGTAGCCAGTTTAGTTGCCACCTGTATAGGCTAGCTAGGTGCCCCCAATACAGGTTAGATAAGTAAGTGCCCCCAGTATAGGTTAGATAGGTAGGTGCCCCCAGTATAAATTAGATAAGGTCGGTGCCCCCCAGTATAGGTTAGATTAGGTAGGTGCCCCCCAGTATAGGTTAGATTAGGTAGCTGCCCCCCAGGATAGATTAGGTAGCTGCACCCAGGATAGATTAGGTAGGTTCCAGCCAGTATAGGTTAGATTAGGTAGCTGCCCCCCAGGATAGATTAGGTAGCTTCCCCCCAGGATAGATTAGGTAGCTGCCCCCCAGGATAGATTAGGTAGCTGCCCCCCAGGATTAGGTTAGATTAGGTAGCTGCCCCCCAGGATAGATTAGGTAGCTGCCCCCCAGGATAGATTAGGTAGCTGCCCCCAGGATAGATTAGGTAGGTGCACCCCAGTATAGGTTAGATTAGGTAGCTGCCCCCCAGGATAGATTAGGTAGCTTCCCCCCAGGATAGATTAGGTAGCTGCCCCCCAGGATAGATTAGGTAGCTGCCCCCCAGGATAGATTAGGTAGCTGCCCCCAGGATAGATTAGGTAGGTGCCCCCCAGTATAGGTTAGATTAGGTAGGTGCCCCCCAGTGTGGTTAGATTAGGAAGGTGCCCCCCAGTATAGGTTAGATTAGGTAGCTGCCCCCCAGGATAGATTAGGTAGCTGCCCCCCAGGATAGATTAGGTAGCTGCACCCCAGGATAGATTAGGTAGCTGCCCCCCAGGATAGATTAGATAGCTGCCCCCCAGGATTAGGTAGCTGCCCCCCAGGATAGATTAGGTAGCTGCCCCCCCAGGATAGATTAGGTAGGTGCCCCCCAGTATAGGTTAGATTAGGTAGGTGCCCCCCAGGATAGATTAGGTAGCTGCCCCCCCAGGATAGATTAGGTAGGTGCCCCCCAGGATAGATTAGGTAGGTGCCCCCCAGTATAGGTTAGATTAGGTAGCTGCCCCCCAGGATAGATTAGGTAGCTGCCCCCCAGGATAGATTAGGTAGGTGCCCCCCAGTATAGGTTAGATTAGGTAGGTGCCCCCCAGGATAGATTAGGTAGCTGCCCCCCAGGATAGATTAGGTAGGTGCCCCCCAGTATACGTTAGATTAGGTAGCTGCCCCCCAGGATAGATTAGGTAGCTGCCCCCCAGGATAGATTAGGTAGCTGCCCCCCAGGATTAGGTTAGATTAGGTAGCTGCCCCCCAGGATAGATTAGGTAGCTTCCCCCCAGGATAGATTAGGTAGCTGCCCCCCAGGATAGGTTAGGTAGGTGCCCCCCAGTATAGGTTACATTAGGTAGGTGCCCCCAGTATAGGTTAGATTAGGTAGGTGCCCCCCAGGATAGATTAGGTAGGTGCCCCCCCAGGATAGATTAGGTAGGTGCCCCCCAGGATAGATTAGGTAGCTGCCCCCCAGGATTAGGTTAGATTAGGTAGCTGCCCCCCAGGATAGATTAGGTAGCTGCCCCCAGGATAGATTAGGTAGCTGCCCCCCAGTGTGGTTAGATTAGGTAGGTGCCCCCCAGTATAGGTTAGATTAGGTAGCTGCCCCCCAGGATAGATTAGGTAGCTGCCCCCCAGGATAGATTAGGTAGGTGCCCCCCAGTATAGGTTAGATTAGGTAGCTGCCCCCCAGGATAGATTAGGTAGCTGCCCCCCCCAGGATAGATTAGGTAGGTGCCCCCCAGGATAGATTAGGTAGCTGCCCCCCAGGATTAGGTTAGATTAGGTAGCTGCCCCCCAGGATAGATTAGGTAGCTGCCCCCAGGATAGATTAGGTAGCTGCCCCCAGGATAGATTAGGTAGGTGCCCCCCAGTATAGGTTAGATTAGGTAGCTGCCCCCCAGGATAGATTAGGTAGCTGCCCCCCAGGATAGATTAGGTAGGTGCCCCCCAGTATAGGTTAGATTAGGTAGGTGCCCCCCAGGATAGATTAGGTAGCTGCCCCCCCAGGATAGATTAGGTAGGTGCCCCCCAGGATAGATTAGGTAGCTGCCCCCCAGGATAGATTAGGTAGGTGCCCCCCAGTATAGGTTAGATTAGGTAGGTGCCCCCCAGGATAGATTAGGTAGCTGCCCCCCAGGATAGGGCAGGTAGGTAGGTGCCCCGTCCCCATAATGGAGGGGGGGGGCCGCAGCCGCGGGGAGGGCAGCCCGACCTCTCCCTCCCTTCCTCTCCCCGGGGCCCCCCCTCAGATGCAGAGTGAGCGGCTCACGGAAGCGCTATAGGCAGAACTCACCTCCGTCCCTGGTTCCAATCGCCGCTGATCTCCTCTCTGGCTGGCTCTGCATAGATGCTTACACACGCAGCTTCCTGTTTAGCCGGAAGCTGCGTGTGTAAGCATCTATGCAGAGCCAGCCAGAGAGGAGATCAGCGGCGAGTGGAACGCAGGGAGGTGAGTTCTGCCTACAGCGCTTCCGTGAGCGCTCACTCTGCATCTGAGGGGGGGGGCCCGGGGAGAGGAAGGGAGGGAGAGGTCGGGCTGCCCTCCCCGCGGCTGCGGCTCCCCCCTACCAGCGCGCACGGGCCGCATGGCCCTCCAAACGGAGATGGGCCCCCCGGGCCCCTCCCCCGCCTCCTCAGGAGCCGGGCCCGGTCGCCAAGGCGACCACTGCGACCACGGGCCCTACGCCCTTGGACGCACTCTATAGGCAGTAGCAGCGTTAGGGAGTCTTGGCCAAGGTCTTCTACTGAATAGGTGCTGGCTTACTGAACAGGCTGAGATTCAAACCCGGGTCGCCTGTGTCAAAGGCAGAGGCCTTAAAGAGACACTGAAGCGAAAAAAAAAATGATGATATTATGATTTGTATGTGTAGCACAGCTAAGAAATAAAACATTAAGATCAGATACATCAGTCTAATGGTTTCCAGTACAGGAAGAGTTGAGAAACTCCAGTTGTTATCTCTATGCAAACAAGCCATTAAGCTCTCCGACTAAGTTAGTCGTGGAGAGGGCTGTTATCTGACTTTTATTATCTAAACTGTTCCTGGACTATTTACTTGTCCTCTGCTAGAGGAGATGTCATTACTTCACAGACTGCTCTGAAAGACTCATTTTGAATGCTGAGTGTTGTGTAATCTGCACATATTATAGAATGATGCAATGTTAGAAAAAACACTATATACCTGAAAATAAAAGTATGAGAATATTTTCTTTGCTGCTAATCTTCTAGTAATTATTCATAGTACACAACCAATTCACTATATCATATTTTTTTTTTCACTTCAGTGTCTCTTTAACCATTACACCATCCAGCCACTAACTAGAAACACTTATGCTGGCCACAAAAGTGATGGAAAAGATGTTTCAAGGGGTCTGACACCTGGAGGGGGGCATGGCGGAGTGTGATAGATGCAAAAAGTCCCAGGGAAAAATCTGGATTTGACGCAAAGCAGTGTTTTAAGGCAGAGATCCCATTGAATGCTAAATTGCAGACCTAAAGTGCTTTAAAACATCTTGCATGTGTATACATCAATCAGGGAGTGTAATTAGAGTACTGCTTCACACTGACACACCAAACGCACTGTGTAACGCACCACAAACAGCTGTTTGCATAGTGACGGCCATGCTGGACTGGTGCGCACCATGGCGAGAGTGCAGGCCGTGGTGGCTTTCAAGCCCATATGGTCGCCGGGCTGTGGTAGCTCAATGATAGAGCAACAGTGACTGTCCAGCTGATCAAATTTGGTCTGCCCACAATGAAGCAACAACCTTATTATCTTCTTTTATGTAGGTAGGCATAGGTAGGTGCCCCAGTATAGGTAGGTAGGCATAGGTAGGTGTCCCAGTATAGGTAGATAGGCATAGGTAGGTGCCCCAGTAGTTAGCTAGGCATAGGTAGGAGCCCCAGTATAGGTAGGTAGGCATAGGTAGGTGCCCCAGTAGTTAGCTAGGCATAGGTAGGAGACCCAGTATAGGTAGGTAGGCATATGTAGATGTCCTAGTATAAGTAGGTAGGTAGGCATAGGTAGGTGTCCCCGTATAGGTAAGTAGGTGCCCCAGTAGTTAGGTAGGCATAGGTAGGTGTCCCTGTATAGATAGTTAGGCAAGGTCTGGCTGGCACAGTAATAGCAATTACCAAGGTTCAGCTGCAACAGATAGGGCTGTATAATGCAGTGTCAGTGGGCAACACACACACAAAAAACACATCAGGAGAACATTAGCTTTCAAAAGAGCTGTTGGGGGTGCTATTTTAGCAATAACAATCAGCCAGGAGCAAGCTAACAAATCTACAAGAGCCTAACTAATCTTTCCCTATGAGAGTCTGCTAATTCACTAATTAATGCAGGCACATGAGTAAGTGTAATGGCCAGGGCTGCCTGCCTTTTATAAGGGAGGGAGTGGCTCCAGGAGAGAGTGTAGCCTAATTGGCTACAATGTGCCGGCTGACTGTGATGTAGAGGGTAAAAGTTGACCCTAATGGAGCACTATGGGGCCGAACCAAACTTCCGGAAAAGTTTGTGTTACATGGCGAACGCGAACCACCGGAAGTTCACCTGGAACCGTTCGCCGGCGAACCGTTCGGGCCATCTCTACCTGTGGCCAGAGGTTTCGCAAGTTGCCATCCAACTACTGGCTTGCCCTGCCTCAAGCGTCCTGGCAGAAAGGACCTTCAGCGCAGCTGGAGGCATTGTCAGTGAGAAGAGAAGTTGCCTAGGTCAAAAAAGTGTTCAGTACTTCACCTTTATCAAAATGAATGAGGCATGAATCCCAGAGGGCTACTGCCTGCCCGAAGACTAAGTTAGTCCCCACACACAGCATCTCTGCCTGTACGCCGTATGACTGCCTGCCCGAAGACTGAGTCAGTTCCCACACAGTATCTCTGCCCGCCGGCCGCTGTTGCCTGCCCCAAAACTAAGTTGGTTCCCACACAGCATCTCTGCCTGCAGGTCGCTTGACTTCCTTCTCCACCACCACCAACAGGGTCCATCACTTTTGTGGCCCGAAACAGTGTTTGTAGTTTTTCAAGTTCACCTGCCCATTGAAGTCTATTGCTGTTCGCCGAGTTCGATGCTTCGCAAACTTTTGCGGAAGTTCGCGTTCGTGTTTCGTGAACCCAAAATCTGAGGTTCAAGCCATCTCTACTGCTTAGCCCTCCTGCTTCTGCCTCTCATGTCATACTATTAAATGACAACAGCAGTCTGTGTACCACCACCCGGGTCCAGGGATGCTACAATTTTTGGGACGATTTATTGTGCTGTGGTGCCACCAGTGAGGTGCCATACTACTCTTCTTCTGCGCTGCCACAGAGTGCTGCTTAGCCCTCCTGCTGCCGCCTCTATAATTTTTGGGACGATTAATCGGACAGACAACTTTGCTGCCATGTCATTGCTATCGCTGTAACATCCAAAAGGCTGCTGTGCGCGTTTGCGTGATCGTGCGCTTCCTGTGCCGCTCGCCCTTGGTAGCCCAGCGATCAATGAATGGAAACATTGTTTCCATTCATCGATCTAAGTCCCCAGTAGAAAAACTGACGGCTTCTTTTCACAGGCTGCGGTCTTTCTGAAAAAAAAATCACATCCTCCTTGCTCACAGGAACTTGCTCAGATGCATAAGATGAAAAAATGACTGAAGGCTGAAGTAGTTAATAGGGGGGTCAGTTCTGATCAACAAGAAGTGATTTTTTTCTTACACCTTAGAAGGTGCAATAAAGCAATAAAACTTTTCTGCAGCAGACCCAGCACATTCTTTGATATGAACATCACAAGATACTGATAGCAAGTCCGAAAACAGGCCTATCATAAACCAAAAGTAGCATTCCCCATGTCCTATCCACAGAAAAACCAGAGCTAACATATTCCTGTATTTCATCCCCACTCTATTTAATTCATCTTTGTAACTTAATTTAAGGGATTTTTGAAAGTAGCATAGCCGCAATAGGTCCCAGCTCACAGTGAATATTACGCTAAGGTCGATACACCTTCAAAGAGGTTAATGATTCTTCTAGCTGATCCACAGCATGAGCTATTGTTCCCTTAGACAGGGAATCTGGTAGCCCAGGCATGATTGGTATCCAAGATTTCAGTAAATTATGACAGGAATTAAAAAAAAAAAATCACACACACACACAGACACACACACACACACACACACACACACACACACACACACACACACACACACACACACAGACACACACACACACACACACACACACACACACACACACACACACACACACACACACACACACACACAGACACGCACACACAGACACACACACACGCACACACAGACACACACACACACACACACACACACACACACACACACACACACACACACACACACACACACACACACACACACACACACACACACACACACACACACACACACACGTTCAATTCCCAGCCATGGTATGTAAGCTGGCTTTTGAGTATGATTCAAGAGAGTAAGAGTAAATTGAAAGGATGGGATCGTCCCTTTTTCAGCCCCTTAGGGAGAGTACCAATAGTCAAAATGTTCATCTTGCCCAGGATCTTATTCGTTATGCAATGTCTCCCTATCGCTGTTCCCAACACATGGTTCAGAGATTGGCATAGGTTATTTCAAGACTTCATTTGGGCTAACTACCGATGTAGAATTGGATACAAAACAATATCTAGAGATAAAAGAAGGAGGGTGTCTCAGCACCAGATACATCAATTTACTACTACTCCTCATACTGCTAGACATTTCTGCAGCATTTGATACAGTTGACCATGACGTGTTGATAAACAGGCTACAGGAATACTGCGGCATTGATGGCATAGTTCTTCAGTGGTTCCAATCCTTCTTGAGTGGCAGAACCCACAAAGTGTCTTTGGGGCCCTTCCTGTCCACACCTGTACCACTTAAGTATGGGGTGAACCAGGGCTCAATCCTCTCTCCCCTGATTTTCACGATTTACATGTTACCGCTTGGAAAACTAAACCAAAAACATGGCCTGACATACCACTGCTATGCGGACGACACCCAATTATATCTTTCCGTCAAGCCTGGTGTGACAGACCCAACTCTAACTATAAACGCCTGCTTACGTGAACTACAGCAATGGATGAATGACAACTGGCTGAAACTGAATGCAGACAAAACTGAAGTCCTTCTGATCGGAGGGCAGCGCATGACAACAAAACAACTTAACTTGCAGTCTTCACCACTGGGAATAGGAGGCAAGGATCTGCGCAGCTCTGATCATGTGCGTAGCCTGGGAGTTCTAATTGATGGGGATTTAAACTTCAGAACTCACATCTCTGCTGTGGTGAAATCATCCTATTTTCACCTGAAGAACATTGCAAAAATCAAGCACCTCATCCCCCTAAAAGATCTACCAACCTTAGTCCATGCCTTCATCACATCCCGACTGGACTATTGTAATGCTCTCTACACTGGCCTTCCAAAAAAAGGTCTTGTACCGCCTACAGCTGATACAGAATATTGCTGCCAGACTGCTAACCAACCAACCCCGTCACTGCCACATAACGCCAGTCCTGCACTCCCTTCACTGGCTACATATAGAATGGAGGGTCCTATTCAAGATCGGCCTACTGACATTTAAATCCCTGAATAATCTGGGCCCTGGATACATGAAAGATATGTTGCAGCTGCATAGCAATCCCTGCAATCTCAGATCCACAGGTTCTAATAATCTACTCATACCCAGAGTCCACTTGGAAACTTTTGGTCCCAGAGCCTTCTGTCATGCTGCCCCTACGTTTTGGAACTCCTTACCTCAACAGATCAGGACAGCATCATCCCTGGACGTGTTTAAATCCAGACTGAAAACCCACCTGTTCAGTTCGGCATTTGCAGAAATATAACTTTTGTTGTGTGAATACTTCATCCTACTACCAATTACTGCATCTGAGAGAGCCTAAGCGCTTTGAGTCCTATGGGAGAAAAGCGCTATAGAAATGTTATTGTATTGTATTGTACTATCAAAGTATACATTTATTCAGAATTATTGATTGGAGAACACATTCTCTCACATTTCTCTTAATCCCAGGCACTCAGTGACCAACTGTGCAAATTCTGAGAACCCTACCACTAACAGTGTAAGAATGTCTGCAGTTTATATTTTAGCAGTGAAATTTGTTTTTGGTTCCGCCCACTTATAACTCCGAGTCGCCCGCTTATGTATTTGGCTGATGTTTGTTGTGACCACTTTCCTAACCCTAACACACAATTACTCAATGACTCAATTGCCAAGATTGTGAGCTTTGCGGTCTTTGGCATTAATAATTTGCATTGGAATGAAACAAATCTGATTGACTCTTTGTGGGCGGCTCTATCGTCCTTTCTAAATTTGAACCCCAGTCACCCAATGACCAACTGTACCAGGTTTGAGGCTCGAACCATTAACAGTGCAAGGATGGCAGCAATTACACATCCCCTTGAAAATCGATAGGTGAATTTTGATTTTTTTTTTGTAGGCTCCACCCACTTTTCTGAATATTAATCCCAGTCACCCACTGACCAATTGTGCAAAGTTTGAGAACCCTACCATTAACAGTGTAAGAATGGCTGCAGTTTATATTTTGCCAGTGTTTGTGTCTGGCTGGTGTTGGCTGTGCCCACTTTTTCTAACCCTTACACACAATTAATAAATTACTCAATTACCAAGTTTGTGAGCTTGGTGGTCTTTGGCATTAATAATTTGCATTGAAATGAAACAAATCTGATTGGCTGTTTGTGGCTCCACCCCCTTTTCTGAATTTAAACCCCAGTCACCCAATGATCAACTGTACTAGGTTTGAGGCTTGTGCCATTAACAGTGCAAGAATGGCAGCAATGTAAATATTCCCCTTGAAAATCAATAGGTGCATTTTGATTGGCTTTTTTAGGCTCCACCCACTTTTCTGAATATTAATTCTAGTCACCCAGCGACTGTGCAAAGTTTGAGAACCTTACCATTAACAGTGTAAGAATGGCTGCAGCTTATATTTTCCCAGTGAAATTTTGTATTTTGTCTCCACTTACTTTTTGGTTATGGGAATAAAAAGAATCCCTATCAGGGTTGCTCTCCAAATTCGCGAATATATAATGTACCCGAAAATTCAGGTCACTTTTCATGGTTGCCGAATCCGAATCTACCCGAATACTGTTTCTCAAATATGGCCGCAAATTCACGTTCGGAAGTGCTTTAAACATCTCTCTCTCTCTCACCAGCTTACATACCATGGCTGGGAATTGAACCCAGGCTGGGAATTGAACCCAGGTCTCAGTGTGTGTTAGGTAACTGACTTAACCACTATACCACCAACCACACTACATGCTGAAGCCAGCCTAGCATGTACCATTATTATCAATTCAAGAGAAAAAGTAGTGTGCTTAAGGATTTGTAGCATGTCAAAAACCAACTCACCGTGGCTGGGAATTGAACCCAGGTCTCAGTGTGTGTTAGGTAACTGACTTAACCGCTATACCACCAACCATACTACGTGCTGAAGCCAGCCTAGCATGTACCATTATGATCAATTCAAGAGAAAAAGTAGCGTGCTTAAGGATTTGTAGCATGTCAAAAACCAACTCACCGTGGCTGGGAATTGAACCCAGGTCTCAGTGTGTGTTAGGTAACTGACTTAACCACTACACCACCAACAACACTACATGCTGAAGCCAGCCTAGCATGTACCATTATGATACTTTTTCTCTTGAACTGATCATAATGGTACATGCTAGGCTGGCTTCAGCATGTAGTGTGGTTGGTGGTATAGCGGTTAAGTCAGTTAAGTCGGTTAAGTCAGTTACCTAACACACACTGAGACCTGGGTTCAGTTCCCAGCCATGGTATGTAAGCTGGCTTTTGAAAAACTACAATTCCCTGGAAGAGGAGGAGAGAGAGAGAGAGAGCGAGAGAGAGAATGAATGAGATAATTTTTGGTCGAATTTTACTACTGACTCCCGAACCGAATTTGAATTTGGGGATTGCATCCGAATTCAAATTTTTCCCGAATCCAAATTTTACCTTGACCCAAATTCGAATGTATCCGAACCGAATTTTGGTACATCTGAGCATGCCTGATCCCTATATGTTATTCCAGGTAATGTACTATGTGTGTGCCAAATTTCATTCAAATCCGTTCAGCCATTTTTGTGGGATGGAGTAACAAACATACAAACATACAAACATCCGAACGTGCAAACTTTCCCATTTTTAATATTAGTAGGATATAAATATATATTTATATATATAAATGAGAAAGTTTGTATGTTTGGATGTTTGTTACTCGATCACAATGAATATTAATTGTTGCCATCCTTGCACTGTTAATGGTACAAGCCTCAAACTTTGTACAGTTGGTCATTGGGTGACTGGGGTTTACATTCAGAAAAGGGGGTGGAGAAAAACATCCAATTAGTTTTTGTGAGGAAACGCGGAAAAGCCGCCGCAAGTGCTCAGAGTGAGGCGGCTGTTTCCGCGTCCAACATGGCGGCACAACGCGAAGAAACTGCCGCATGCCGCATGGGCAGAGCGGTGGAGTCCGCGTTGGATGCGGCGGATTGCACGCATAGCAATGCTACTGACACTGTGGTTGGTCGCGGGGAAGCCGCCACTTGCTTGGAGAGCGGTGCGGCGGCTCCCGCGCCAGAATCAGTGGATACTTTGCAAAACATGTCTGGTGTGGCTGGGACTGCTAGTCCACACAGGTTCAGAAGGACGCGCGCGCGCGCTGAGAGGCAGATCTTATATGACAGCCAGAGAAGAGTCAGCTGACCAAGCTGGTCAGCTGACATTTTCACCAACTTCCATTGGTCCAGCACTTAGGGGTGGCGCTGGAGAGCGCTATAGTATATATACTGGGTGCTGGTCATTTCTCTGGTGTCTGGCGTTGCGATCACTATGTGGTAGCACTCAGACCTTGTCTGTATCTGTGTTCTAGCATAGTTTCCAAAGGTGTTGATGATCAAGGAGCTCACACCTTAGCATTAGGAATATTGAACTGTATTCTTTGTTATGACCTTCTGCCTGCCTGACTATTCCTCTGAACTCTGATTCTGTACCTTGCTATTTCTGATATCCTGTTGCCAAACTCTGCTCATTCCTGGACTCTGTATTTGCCTCCTGATTCTGTACCTTGCTATTCTGATACTCCGTTGCCAAACCCTGCCTGTTCATTGGATTCCGTATCTGTCTCCTGAATCTGTACCTTATCTGTCTGTGTGTTAACGACCTGGCTTGCCCGACCTCGGGAACTGGCCTTACTGTTAGAGGCAGTTCCCAGACCTGTTAGTGACACCCTCTCACTGGTGTCACTCACGCTCTGTCCTTCCTACTCTCAGCCTAGCTCCTCCCCCGGGAGAGTCTAGGCCAACGGAAGGAACATACTTCTGTGCAGTATTCCTTACTGCTTCTGTACCTTCTCCTGAGGTGCAGTACTCAAAGTATTCCTGCTGCACCAAACATTCACTTGTTACTCAGGTGTCCAGAGGTTAGAGATATATCTGATTATCGGTGATACTGCAGATCATCAATAATCGGGTATATATCTGCATTCTCGGTGATACTGCAGATCACCGGTAATCAGACCCTCTCTGTGTTACACCGATCGTTACAGTTTTGTTTCATTTGAATGCAAATTATTAATGCCAAAGACCTCAAAGCTCACAAGCTTGGTCATTGAGTAATTGTGTGTTAGGGTTAGGAAAAGTGGGCGCAGCCAACACCAGCCAAATACGTAACCGGGCAACGCCGGGTCATCAGTGGGTGGAGACAAATACAAATTTCACTGGGAAAATGTAAACAGCAGCCATTCTTACACTGTTAATGGTAGGGTTCTCAAACTTTGCACAGTTGGTCACTGGGTGACTGGGATTAATATTCAGAAATGTGAGTGGAGCCTACAACAGCCAATCAAAATGTACCTATTGATTTTTAAGGGGAATATTTAAACTGCTGTCATTCTTACACTGTTAATGGCAGAGGCCTCAAACCTGATACAGTCATTCATTAGGTGACTGGGGTCCAAATTCACTAAAGGCGGTGGAGCCACAAACAGCCAATCAGATTTTTTAGATTGATGTCAGCCATTATGTTGTTGGCAGGGTTCTCAAACTTAACACAGCTGGTCAGTGTATGACTGGAATTAATATTCAGGAATGTAGGTGGAGCCTACAGCAGCCAATATAAAATTCACCTATTGCTTTTAAAGGGGAATATTTACATTGCTGTTATTCATATACTCTTAATGGCACATGCCTCAAATCTGGTACAGTCAGTCCCTGGGAGACTGGGGTTTTAATTCTGAAAAGTGAGCGGGCCAAAAACAGCCAATCAGATTTCTTTAATTTCAATGGGAAAATGCAACTTATTGATGCCAAAGACCCCAAAGCTCATAAACTTGGTCATTGAGTGATTTTATGTCAAGGTTATAAATAGTGGACGGAGCCAAAAACAACTAACTTTTTACATGGGAAAATGTAAACTGCAGATATTCTTACACTGTTAATTGCAGGGTTCTCAAACCTTATCACTGTTGGTCACTGGGTGACTGGGATTAACATTCAGAAAAGTAGGTGGAGCCTACAAGAGCCAATCAAAATTCACCTATTGATTTTCAAGGGGATTATTGAAACTGCTGTCATTCTTACACTGTTAATGGCAAAGGTCTCAAACCTGCCACAGTTAATCATTAAGTGACTGGGGCAGAGCCACAAACAACCAATCAGATTTCTTTGATGGATAAACTTCCATTCACACAATTTTGATGCCAGGAACCCTAAAGCTCACAAACTTGATCATTGAGTGACTGTGTGTCAAGGTTACAAATACTGGGTGAAGTCAAAAACAGATTTCCCTGGGAAAATTAAAACTGCAGCCCTTCCTCACTGTTAATGGCAGGGTTCTCGAACATAGCTGATTACTGGGTGGCTGGGATTAATATTCAGAAAAGTGGGTGGAGCCTAAAAAGCCATTCAAAGTTCATCTGTTGATTTTCAAAGGGGAATATTAAAAGGTATTAATTTTACAAGACTTTGTTTTTTTTCTACCTACCTACAAGAGGAATATTAAAATTGCTGCCATTCTTGCACTGTTAATGGCACAAGCCTCACACCTGGTACAGTTGATCATTGGGTCACTGGGGTTCAAATTCTGAAAAGGGGACAGAGCCACAAACAGTCAATCAGATTTGTTTCATTTCACAAGGAAAATACAAATTATTGATGCCAAGGACCCCAAAGCTCACAGACCTGGTCATTGAGTGACTGTGTGTCCAGGTTACAAAAAGTGGGTGGAGCCAGAAACTAATTTCACTGGGAAAATATAAACTGCATCCATTCTTACTCTTTTTTATGGCAGGGTTCTCAAACTTTGCCCAAATGGTCACTGGGTGACAGAAATTAATATTCAGGGAAGTGGGCGGAGCCTATAATAGCCAATCAAAATTCACCTGTTGATTTTCAAGTGGAATATTTAAATTGCTGCCATTTTTACACTGTTAATAGCAGATATCTCAAACCTGGTACAGTTGGTCATTGGGTGACTGGGGTTCAAATGCTGGAGAGGGGCACAGCTACAAACAGCCAATCTGAATTGTTTAATTTCTATGGGAATATACAAGTTATGGATGCCAAAGACTGCAAAGCTCGCAGACTTGGTCACTGAGTAATTGTGTATTAGGGTTAGAGAAAGTGGGCGGAGCCAGCACCAGTCAAATACATACCCGGGCAATGCCGGGTTATCAGCTAGCATATATAATTTTTTTATTTTTTTTGCCATGGAGAAAAGGAAATTAACTGCACAGGAGACATGTTAATTGTTGTTACTGCCAGATGAAATCAGCAAAGAGTTGGACTCTGAGTTTGAGGACATATGCTCTGAATATGGCCTGTTGAGAACAGTGACACCTTGAGGGCGGAGTCTGATGCCAAGGTTTAGGCACTAGTGGGTTGCACTAGTGGGTTGCAAGAAGACACCATCTCAGCAGACAGTCGAAGATGATGCAGGGAGGGAAATACAAAACAATGGCGTACAGCTGTACCAGAGGAGTTATTAAGTCCAGTGTGGTGGCCCGCCAGTTTTGACTCACCCCTCATTCCTCCTTTCACAGGCAGCCAGAAATTGTAGGGGAGATCATTAATATGGGTGTAGCAATGACCCCTACAACCACTGTCACAGGCGGGCCCAGAGGCCTTAGGGGGGCCCTCCACCTCCCGTTCCCCAACTGCAAGTGCAGCCAGTTAGCAAAGAAACCTCCCTATTCACCCATAAAAACTGTGTGCAGGAGCATGTGTAATTATTATCTGCGTCTAGCGGCTGCATCACAGCAGAACACTCTCTGCTGCCATTCCCCATCTCCCAATCCCATGGTGTTCAGGTCAAAGGGGGCCGCATGCTATCATTTTTGCAGGGGGGGCCCTATTAAGTCTAGTTATGCCCCTGATCATTAATATTTCCTCAATCAAATTCATGGAGCTGATTATATCAGACAAGCTCCTTGAGCTAATTGTCAATCAGACACATTTATTTGGTGCAAATTCCGCAAGCAGCGACATTTTTTTTTGGTCTTTTACTGAATATGGGCATAACAAAAACACCTGACATTAAGTCATGTTGGTCCACATACCCCATTCACCATATGCCCAATTTTTCAAGCACGGTGCTAAGATCCCACTTTTTAACCATCATGAGGTTCCTTCATTTTAATGATAATACCCGCAGTGCACCCCGAGGTAACAAACTTTTTAGCAAGAAAAAAAAAAATTCTGAGGTGTACACACCTAAAAAAATAATCTCACTGGATAAATCCTTTATTCACTTTACTGGAGTTTGAATATCAATTAATATATTCCATTAAAATGCAGCAGATACGGCATCAAGCTGTGTAACATTTGTGAAAGTGCCACTGGTTACACGTGGACATTTAGAATATACGAGGGAAAGGGTAGTCAGTAGAGATGGCCCGAACATCAGATTTTGGGTTCGTGAACGCAAACTTCCACAAAAGTTTGAGTTTGCTCAAACTGGGCGAACCGCCATAGACTTCAATGGGCAGGTGAATTTTAAAACATACAGGGACTATTTCTGGCCACAAAAGTGAGGGAAAAGTTGTTTCAAGTGGTCTAACAACTGGAGGGGGGTATGCCGGAGTGGGATACATGCCAAAACTCCCTGGGAAAATTATGTATTTGACGCAGAGTAGGTTTACAATCCCTGAAGGGCAGAAATCACATTGCATTCCTAAATTGGAGGCATAAAGTGCTTTAAAACATCTTGCGTGTGTATACATGGACCAGGTAGTTTAAGTAGTGTACTGCTTCACACTGACACACCATAAACTACAGATCACAGATCACAAATACAGTTGCTGCTGTACTGTACTGCTAATGATAATGTGCTGGCGGACTACAAGCCCCAGCTGGGACTGTGGGCTGTATGCAGCATGTCACATGGATATGCTATACTTTGATCACAAATACAGTTGGAAGATATGCACTGCTAATAATAGTGTGCTGGCAGACTACAAGCCCCAGCCATGACTGTGGGCTGGGCTGTATGCAGCGTGTCACATGGATATGCTGTACTTTGATCACAAATACAGTTGGAAGATATGCACTGGTAATGGTGTGCATAACAGCAGAACAATATTAGCCCTCAAAAGAGCTTTTTTGGGGTGCTTTCATCAATAAATTTCACCGAGGAGCAAGCTAACAACAGCCTAGCTAACTGTCCCTGTCTCTGCAGCAAGCTCTCCCCTACTCTCACTAAAGCAGCCGCCGGAGACTGAGAACATGGCCGGGGCTGCTGCATTTTTATAGGGGGCGGGGGTCCGTGGGGGAGTGCAGCCTGATTGACTGCCATGTGTCTGCTGACTGTGATGTAGGAGGTCAAAGTTTAAACCAATGACGAGGTATGGGAGCGGGTCAAAGGCGCTATGTGTTTGCGTCCCATCATGGATGCGAACAGCTGATATTCGCCTGGAACTGTCCGCTAGCGAACCATTTGGGCCATCTCTACTGGCCAGTTGGAGCTCCCTGGATGGATCAAAATTCACCCCAAAAAATGACTCAGCAATTTCTTCTGAATAAAATGATACCAGATATGTGTTACTAGATTGCTTCTGTGGTGAAAAGCAGTGTCCAGAAAAAGTTTTCACTAAACAGACATATTTTGTTGTCATCGAATCATCAGCTTTCACCAATAATCTATGCAGCCATTTTTTTCAAAGCACCCATGGATAGTTACCTCAGGGGGTGTGTTGTTTACTGAATAGAGTCATTTTGGTGGGTATCTTTACCTCAAACTTCACTGAGGCCTCAAACCCACTAGCAGCCTTTTCTAAGTGCAAGTGATTTGAAAGAGCCCTTGTTAATGCAACGCTATGGGGGATTTTTATAAAATCACATTACTCAAGTTTGATCACACCCATAGCATTCAATTGGCAAGAGCAGAGCCGGCCTTAGGTTTCACAGCGCCCTGAGCGAAACCTGATTTTTGTGCCCCCCTTCATCCTCTTCACGCATGCGCGCACACACACGCACTCACACACAGGCCCAAATGCAATTCACCTTTTCTCCTGAGATATCTCCTAGGACAGTGGTTAGCAACCTTTTTGACGTTGTGACACATCATGCCAAATGCTCAGATCTCTGTGACACCTCACGTATGTATAATAGGAAATATACTATTAATAACCACGAATGGATGGAAAGAGTGAATTATCCTGAATATACTTAGCAATGAAGGCTAGAACCTTTCAGGAATATTAATAAAAACAATCAGTGGGACAGTTAGCCCCCCCCCCACACACACTTAGAATGATAGCATAGCACCGACAATTTGCACCACACGTTATAGCCGCAGTGCGCCCCCCCCCCCCCAAAAAAAAAACGCCCACGATCTCATGTGTAGGTGCCCTCAATATAGGTTGCCAAGCATAGGTGCCCCCAGTATAGTAAGTCAGTTGAAGGTCTCCATCGCCCCCATAGGTAGCCAGGCGTAGGTGCCTCCAGTATAGGAAGCCATGTGTTGGTGCCCTCAGTAAAGGTAGCCAGCTATAGGTGTCCCCAGTATAGGAAATCAGGTGTAGGTGCTCTCAGTATAGGTAACCAGCTATTAGGCGCCCCCTTGGAAGCCAGGCGCCCTGAGCGACCACTCCAGTCGCTCAGGTCAAAGGCCGGCTATGGGCAAGTCACAACTGCTTAGTAATGGCTGAGTAATGTACTGCTAGTGGGTTCCAGGCCTTAGGGCCCATTCACACTAGGAACATTTTTTGTTTTTTTTAAAGCGCTGGTGATTTTTAAAAGCACTTTAAATCACTTGAGCAATGTTTCTCAATGTGAGGATTCTCACATGAGTGATGAGCTTTCTTTCCAATTGCAAACGCGGCTCCTGCACCATTTCCTGAGGATTTGCACCTCAATACAAACTATAGGGAAATCGCAAAGCGCTTGAAAAAGCACTTAACAAGGCACTTTGGTGAGCACTTTCAAAAATAAATACATTGTATTTTTTCAGTTCCAGGTCAAAGAGTTCACTTCCTGATTGTTGTCAGGAAGAAAAAAAAATGCCATATAAATGCGCTTAGAAAAGCGCTTAGAAAAGAGCTTAAAGAGAACCTGTATTGTTAAAATCGCACAAAAGTAAACATACCAGTGCGTTAGGGGACATCTCCTATTACCCTCTGTCACAATTTCGCCGCTCCTCGCCGCATTAAAAGTGGTTAAAAACAGTTTTAAAAAGTTTGTTTATATACAAACAAAATGGCCACCAAAACAGGAAGTAGGTTGATGTACAGTATGTCCACACATAGAAAATACATCCATACACAAGCAGGTTGTATACAGCATTCCTTTTGAATCTCAAGAGATCATTTGTGTGTTTCTTTCCCCCTGCAGCTATCTTCCACTGAAGTGTCAGGCTGTTTCTTCCTGCAGAGTGCAGACAGCTGTGCCTGTATGTAATTCCTCAGTATGTGAAAGCCCAGCCAGCTCAGAGGAGGATTTATCCAGCTTGTAAAAGATAATAGGACAGAGAGAAGCTGCACTAATCTAAAAATCACACAGGCAGTGTGCAGAGAGGGGCCTGGATGGGGGAGTTCATAGCAGAACCACAACACTGAAGAACTTGGCAGCCTTCCAGACACAGGCCTGACAAGTCTGACAAGAGAGAAATAAGTTAATTTATTACAGAGATGGTGATAGTAGAACGTGCTGCAGTAAGCCAGAACACATTAGAATAGATTTTGGAACTTGTAGGATGATAAAAAACAGGATGCAATTTTTGTTACGGAGTCTCTTTAACAAGGCACTTTGGTGAGCACTTTCAAAAATAAATACATTGTATTTTTTCAGTTCCAGGTCAAAGAGTTCACTTCCTGATTGTTGTCAGGAAGAAAAAAAAATGCCATATAAATGCGCTTAGAAAAGCGCTTAGAAAAGAGCTTAAAGAGAACCTGTATTGTTAAAATCGCACAAAAGTAAACATACCAGTGCGTTAGGGGACATCTCCTATTACCCTCTGTCACAATTTCGCCGCTCCTCGCCGCATTAAAAGTGGTTAAAAACAGTTTTAAAAAGTTTGTTTATATACAAACAAAATGGCCACCAAAACAGGAAGTAGGTTGATGTACAGTATGTCCACACATAGAAAATACATCCATACACAAGCAGGCTGTATACAGCATTCCTTTTGAATCTCAAGAGATCATTTGTGTGTTTCTTTCCCCCTGCAGCTATCTTCCACTGAAGTGTCAGGCTGTTTCTTCCTGCAGAGTGCAGACAGCTCTGCCTGTATGTAATTCCTCAGTATGTGAAAGCCCAGCCAGCTCAGAGGAGGATTTATCCAGCTTGTAAAAGATAATAGGACAGAGAGAAGCTGCACTAATCTAAATATCACACAGGCAGTGTGCAGAGAGGGGCCTGGATGGGGGAGTTCATAGCAGAACCACAACACTGAAGAACTTGGCAGCCTTCCAGACACAGGCCTGACAAGTCTGACAAGAGAGAGATAAGTTGATTTATTACAGAGATGGTGATAGTACAAAGTGCTGCAGTAAGCCAGAACACATTAGAATAGATTTTGGAACTTGTAGGATGATAAAAAACAGGATGCAATTTTTGTTACGGAGTCTCTTTAACAAAGCACAAATCAATCTGAAAGCGCAGGGAAAAACGCTTGAAAAAATCACTCACAAAAGCCTTCAGCGCTTGCAATTGCGCTGGCAATTTGTAATGTGAACTAGGCCTGAGTGCGACCTATGTTGGAAAATACAAGCGTGTGATTTCTGCTGTTAAAAAGCTCAATTACTGACAACTTCTCTGGATCCGGACTTTTACTACAGAAAGAATCTAGCCACACATATCAGGTATCGTTTTATTCAGAAGGAATTGTTAAATCATTCTTGTCATGGATTTCTATGATTATCCAAAGAATCCATTATCCAAAAAATAGAGAAACTGACATATCTGAATTAAAAAATATGAATTTTTCATATTGTTGTTATTATTATTATTTAGTATTTATATAGCGCTGACATCTTCCGCAGCGCTGTACAGACTATATTGTCTAGTCACTAACTGTCCCTCAGGGGGGCTCACAATCTAGTCCAGGCATGGGCAAACTTGTCCCTCCAGCTGTTAAGGAACTACAAATCCCACAATGCATTTGCCTTTATGAGTCATGACTGTGGCTGTCAGACTCCTGCAATGCATTGTGGGACTTGTAGTTCCATAACAGCTGGAGGGCCAAGTTTGCCCATGCCTGATCTAGTCCCTACTATAGTCATATGTCTATATTGTGTAGTGTATATATTGTAGTCTAGGGCCAATTTAGGGGGAAGCCAATTAACTTATCTGTGTATGTTTTTGGGATGTGGGAGGAAACCCACACAGACACAGGGAGAACATACAAACTCCTTGCAGATGTTGACCTGGCTGGGATTCAAACCAGGGACCCAGCGCTGCAAGGCGAGAGCACTAACCACTACGCCACCGTGCTGCCCTGTGTTGTTACACGGTCTATCAAATTCCACCAATAATCTATGCAGCCAAAATGATCAACATACACATGGATGGATACCTCAAGGGGTGTCGTTTCCCTAATTGTTGGTGGGAATTGGACAGTTTCTTTACCTCAGACTACATTAAATGCGGCCTATGTTAGAAAATACAAGCATGTGATTTCTACTCTTAGAAAGCTCAATTACTGACAACTTTTTCTGGTCCCTGCCTTTTACTACACAAACAATCTAGCCACACAAATATGGTATGATTTTATTCAGAAGCAATTACTGAATCATTTTTGTGGTGAATTTCTACAATACACCAAAGCATGTCTGTGAAAAAAAGTGAAAAACCGACATGTCTGAATAAAAAAAAATGGATTTTTCATTTTGTTGCTATATGTTCCATCAAATTTCCTCAATAATCTTGCAGGAATTTTACTATTTCAGTAGTTCAAAGCTTCAAGACAAGTGATGTACGCTGTAGAAAACAAGCATTGTCACTTTTGTTCCCTGAAAAGCTAAATAACACATTTTTTTCACACTCCCGACAATGTACCTAACATGTAAATCATTTGCAATTGTTTTGCCCATCTGTATAGGAATCATATGGCAGAATACATTTTGAAAAGATTTTATGTTTCAATTGCACATATTTTCATATTTTCAAGTGAACATTTCAGATCGTATACATTTTTGAACACTTTTTTTGCAGAATGCATCTTAAAAAAACAAATAAAATGACAGCATTAGTAAGTTAAGTGGTATGGGAAAAAAAGCCCTATTTGCTCGGAAAAAAAAAAAATCTTATTTGTTTGGATAGAATAAAAACTGACTGAGATATTTAAAGAGACTCTGTAACATTCAAAAGATCCCCTGGGGGGTACTCACCTCGGGTGGGGGAAGCCTCCGGATCCTAATGAGGCTTCCCACGCCGTCCTCTGTCCCACGGGGGTCTCTCCGCAGCCCTCCGAACAGCCGGTGACTGTGCCGACTGTCATTTCAATATTTACCTTTGCTGGCTCCAGCGGGGGCGCTGTGGCGGCTTTCCATTCCGAACTACACGGAAATACCCGATCTCATTCGGGTCCGCTCTACTGCGCAGGCAACTTGCGCCTGCGCAGTAGAGCGGACCCGACGGCGATCGGGTATTTCCGTGTAGTTCGGAGCCGACAGCCGTCAGAGCGCCTGCGCAGGAGCCAGGAAGGTAAATATTGACGTCACCGCTGCCCGGAGGGCTACAGCGAGACCCCCGAGGGACGCAGGACGGCGTGGGAAGCCTCATTAGGATCCGGAGGCTTCCCCCACCCGAGGTGAGTACCCCCCAGGGGATCTTTTTATGTTACAGTTCCTCTTTAAACTCAAACAAAAGCACGTCAAAACTATAAAAACTGCTCTGGTCCTTAAGGGGGTTTATATGTTGGTCCTGAAGTGGTTAAGCTGCAAATTGTTTGACAATAATCCCTGCAGTATACTATATACACTGAACACATTGTTTTTTATACTTATGAAAGTTGAATTAGTATTTATCTAACAAAAAAAATAAAAACATACTTACATCCAGCAATGCAATCTATACCTATCGTATTCTTTAATCTCAGGATTAAATAAAAAAGGAAGATGCTTGCTCACTGCAAACAACCCCCCGATGTTTACATCTCCCTTCTGATAATATTGGTACATAAATGGAGGCTGAGATGGCTGTATTGTGCACTGTGATGATGCATTGTATGTGGTTCCATAGGATGGAGCGCACAGGATGCTGAGATGTAACAGAGCAGAGATCAGAGCTGAGGCTATGCGCACTGCTGACCAGTCCATGTCTCTGGGAAGGGAGGTCACTCCATGGTGGATGTGCAGCTCCTCCTGTCTGATCAGCAGCAGTTACTGCCATGTTATATAGCTGAGCTGTGACCAGATTACACCGGCAGCCGCAGGTGGCTGATATATTTCCAGGAGGCTAAAAGCTGCAAAGTTTCTTATTTTACGTTGTGGTTATTTCTTCTGCAAACTTTTTTTATCTCACTTTCTGAAATGCTTAAAGCGGATATCTACAGCAAATGAAAAATCCTGCAGCCTCGCTGTAAAAAGAAAGTTATGGTTACCTGACATGTCTTGTCCCACAAAGCCGCCCCAAACATCCCGCATCACCCTACTTCTGGTGTTTGGCCCCGCCCCCCTTCTCTCCCCTTAGCTACTGCAGTAAATAGCTTGGTGTTTTTCCCATGTGGAGAGAGGGGAGGCAGGGCCAGGCGCTGGAAGTTGAGTGATGTTGGGTCTTCGGACGGCTTCGTGGGACAAGACAGCTCAAGTACCTATAACGTTCTTTTTACAGCGAGGCTGCAGGATTTTTCATTTACTGTGGAGATTAACTTTAACTACTTGCCGACCGCCCACTGCACAGAGGCGGCCGGCAAGTGGATCCCGCAAGGACCGCCGCATGTACAATTGGCGGCGGTCCTTGTACGGGCATGGGCAAAGCGATCGCGTCATTCGTGACGCGATCAGCCACCGGCGACTGGCTCCGCCCCCTCGCGTTTTTAACCGCCGGCCGTTCAGAAGCGCCGGCGGGTTACTAGCACCTGGATCGCCGCATACAAAGTGTATAATACACTTTGTAATGTATACAAAGTGTATTATACAGACTGCCTCCTGCCCTGGTGGTCCCAGTGTCCGAGGGACCACCAGGGCAGGCTGCAGCCACCCTAGTCTGCACCCAAGCACACTGATTTCCCCCCCTGCCCCCTGATCGCCCACAGCACCCCTCAGACCCCCCCCCCCCCTTCCCACCCCCCAGAACACTGTTTGCACCCAATCACCCCCCCTAATCACCCATCAGTCACTCCCTGTCACTATCTGTAAACGCTATTTTTTATGCCATAAACTGCCCCCTGCTCCCTCCTGATCACCCCCACCCCTCAGATTCTCCCCAGACCCCCCTCCCCAGTCCCCCCCTCCTACCCCCCTGTGTACTGTATGCATCTAACCCCCCTGATCACATGTCAATCACCTGTCAATCACCTTTCAATCACCCATCAATCACCCCCTGTCACTGCCACCCATCAATCAGCCCCTAACCTGCCCCTTGTGGGCAATCTGATCACCCACCCACACCAATAGATCGCCCGCAGATCCGACATCAGATCACCTCCCAAGTGCATTGTTTACATCTGTTCTCTACCCTAAACACCCACTAATTACCCATCAATCACCCATCAATCACCCCTATCACCACCTGTCACTGTTACTCATCAGACCAGACCCTAATCTGCCCCTTGCAGGCACCCAATCACCCGCCTACACGCTCAGATTGCCCTCAGACCCCCCCCCCCCTTATCAATTCGCCAGTGCATTATTTACATATGTTCTTCCCTGTAATAACCCACTGATCACCTGTCAATCACCCATCAATCACCCCCTGTCACTGCCACCCATCAATCAGCCCCTAACCTGCCCCTTGTGGGCAATCTGATCACCCACCCACACCAATAGATCGCCCGCAGATCCGACGTCAGATCACCTCCCAAATGCATTGTTTACATCTGTTCTCTACCCTAAACACCCACCAATTACCCATCAATCACCCATCAATCACCCCTATCACCACCTGTCACTGTTACTCATCAGATCAGACCCTAATCTGCCCCTTGCAGGCACCCAATCACCCGCCTACACGCTCAGATTGCCCTCAGACCCCCCCCCCTTATCAATTTGCCAGTGCATTATTTACATATGTTCTTCCCTGTAATAACCCACTGATCACCTGTCAATCACCCATCAATCACCCCCTGTCACTGCCACCCATCAATCACCCCCTGTCACTGCCACCCATCAATCAGCCCCTAACCTGCCTCTTGCGGGCAATCTGATCACCCACCCACACCAATAGATCGCCCGCAGATCCAACGTCCGATCACCTCCCAAGTGCATTGTTTACATCTGTTCTCTACCCTAAACACCCACTAATTACCCATCAATCACCCCCTATCACCACCCGTCACTGTTACCCATCAGATCAGACCCTAATCTGCCCCTTGCGGGCACCCAATCACCCGCCTACACCCTTATCAATTCTCCAGTGCATTATTTACATCTGTTCTTCCCTGTAATAACCCACTGATCACCTGTCAATCAACTGTCAATCACCCATCAATCACCCCCTTTCACTGCCACCCCCTTTCACTGCCCCTAGGGCACTCAATCACCCGCCCACACCCTCAGAACGCCCTCAGACCCCAGCCCTGATCACCTCGCCAGTGTATTGCTTGCATCTATTCCCCCCTCTAATCACACCTTGAGACACCCATCAATCACCTCCTGTCACCCCCTAGCACACCTACCCATCAGATCAGGCCCTAATTTGCCCCGTGTGGGTTCCTGATCACTCGGCCAAACCCTCAGATCCCCCTCAGACCCCCTTCCGATCACCTCCCCAGTGCATTGATTGCATCTATTTTTCCCTCTAACCACCCCCTGAGACACCCATCAATCACCTCCTGTCACCCCTCTAGCACTCCTATCCATCAGATCAGGCCCAATACAACCTGTCATCTAAAAGGCCATCCTGCTTATGACCGGTTCCACAAAATTCGCCCCCTCATAGACCACCTGTCAAAATTTGCAGATGCTTATACCCTGGGCCCTGAACAGTCATTTTGAGACATTTGGTTTCCAGACTACTCACGGGTTTGGGCCTGTAAAATGCCAGGGCGGTATAGGAACCCCAAAAGTGACCCCATTTTAGAAAAAAGACACCCCAAGGTATTCTGTTAGGTGTATGACAAGTTCATAGAAGATTTTATTTTTTGTCAAAAGTTAGCGGAAATTGATTTTTATGTTTTTTTTTTCACAAAGTGTCATTTTTCACTAACTTGTGACAAAAAATAAAATCTTCTATGAACTCTCCATACACCTAACTGAATAGCTTGGGTTGTCTTCTTTCTAAAATGGGGTCACTTGTGGGGTTCCTATACTGCCCTGGCATTTTAGAGGCCCTAAACCGTGAGGAGTAGTCTAGAAAACAAATGCCTCAAAATGACCTGTGAATAGGACTTTGGGCCCCTTAGCGCACCTAGGCTGCAAAAAAGTGTCACACATGTGGTATCGCCGTACTCAGGAGAAGTAGTATAATGTGTTTTGGGGTGTATTTTTACACATACCCATGCTGGGTGGGAGAAATCTCTCTGTAAATGGACAATTGTGTGTAAAAAAAAAAAAACAATTGTCATTTACAGAGATATTTCTCCCACCCAGCATGGGTATGTGTAAAAATACACCACAAAACACATTATAATACTTCTCCTGAGTACGACAATACCACATGTGTGGCACTTTTTTGCAGCCTAACTGCGCTAAGGGGCCCAAAGTCCAATGAGTATCTTTAGGCTTTACAGGGGTGCTTACAAATTAGCACCCCCCAAAATGCTAGGACAGTAAACACACACCACAAATGACCCCATTTTGGAAAGTAGACACTTCAAGGTATTCAGAGAGGGGCATGGTGAGTCCGTGGCAGATTTAATTTTTTTTGTCACAAGTTAGCAGAAATGGAAACTTTTTTTTTTCTTGTCACAAACTGTCATTTTCCGCTAACTTGTGACAAAAATAATATCTTCTATGAACTCACTATGCCTCTCAGTGAATACTTTGGGATGTCTTCTTTCCAAAATGGGGTCATTTGGGGGGTATTTATACTATCCTGGAATTTTAGCCCCTCATGAAACATGACAGGTGGTCAGAAAAGTCATAGATGCTACAAAATGGGAAAATTCACTTTTTGCACCATAGTTTGTAAACGCTATAACTTTTACCCAAACCAATAAATATAGGCTGAATGTTTTTTTTTTTTTTATCAAAAACATGTTTGTCCACATTTTTCGTGCTGTATGTATACAGAAATTTTACTTTATTTGAAAAATGTCAGCACAGAAAGTTAAAAAAATCATTTTTTTGACAAAATTCATGTCTTTTTTGATGAATATAATACAAAGTAAAAATCGCAGCAGCAATCAAATAGCACCAAAAGAAAGCTTTATTAGTGACAAGAAAAGGAGCCAAAATTCATTTAGGTGGTAGGTTGTATGAGCGAGCAATAAACCGTGAAAGCGGCAGTGGTCTGAATGGAAAAAAAGGGTCTGGTCCTTAAAGAGAGTCTGAAGCGAGAATAAATCTCGCTTCAGACCTCATAAATAGCAGGGGCACGTGTGCCCCTGCTAAAACGCCGCTATAGCGCGGCTTAACGGGGGTCCCTTCACACCCAAACCCCCCTCGATACACCCGGGGAGCGCTTCCTGGTTGGGGCAGGGCTAACCGCCGCAGCCCTGCCCCACGCGCGTCTGTCAGCGCGTATCTCCGCCTCTCCCCCGCCCCTCTCAGTCTTCCTTCACTGAGAGGGGCGGGGAAGAGGCGGCGATGCGCCGCTGACAGACGCGACTGGAGGCAGGGCTGCAGCCGTTAGCCCTGCCTCCAGGAAGGGAAATTCTGCGACCTTTCTACGACACACTTTTGCGGGGGGTGGGTTGGGGGTGAAGGGACCCCCGTTTAGCCGCGGGATACGTGCCCCTGCTATTTATGAGCTCTGAAGCGAGATTTATTCTCGCTTCAGAGTCTCTTTAAGGGGGGTAAAGCTCGCGGTCCCCAAGTGGTTACGAAAAAGTGAAGATGAAATGTTTAAAAGAATACGGCTTGCTTTTAGGAGTCCACAGTATAAAAATATAGAAATTTGTCACAACAGGATTCAAGTCTGACGAAGGCTGCAGAGCCGAAAGCTTGCTTACTTGTATAATTTTAAAGGAGCCAATAAGAGGTATCATCTTGACTCAAAACTTCTTGCTATTACACATTTAAAGAGTCACTATTACATGATCAAAATTGATTAGTTTAATAACCTTCTGCATCCTATAAGTTCCCATACTTGTGGATTTCTATCTGATTACCAATAAGGCTCATTCCCCTTTAACCTGTTTGCGACTGCTCCCCGACATTGGTGTGAGCAGTGCTGCAGCCCCAGGACAACTCCACGCCAATTGGGGTAAAGTGCTGGGGCGGAGATTGCAGGGGATAGCGCACGCCGATGCGCATCCCCGCTGGCAGGCATGCTCAGATGTACCAAAATTCAATTCAGGTACATTCGAATTCGGGTCCAATGGACATTCGGATTCGGATTCGACCGCAAAATTCGGTTGAGATTCAGATACGGTTCGGGTGTCGGTAACAAAATTCGATAAAAATTTGGTTTTCGGGAATTTGGATGCATTTTTTTTAAAGGGAAATCACATTTAAATGGGTGTAATTGAAAAAAAAAAAAAAAAAAAGAGGGATGTATGGCAGCAGTCAGTGTATTCTGTGGAACCTGGCGGTGGGACCACAGACAGCAGGAGAATAAACACAGAAAGAGGAGTAGGAGGAGGAGTGACGTATGGCAGCAGGCAATGTATTGTGTGGACCCTGGTGGTGGGACCACAGACAGCAGGAGAATAAATACCGAAAGAGGAGTAGGAGGAGGAGTGACGTATGGCAGCAGGCAATGTATTGTGTGGACCCTGGCGGTGGGACCACAGGCAGCAGGAGGATAAATACAGCAGCAGCAGGAGGAGGAGTGACGTATGGCAGCAGGCAATGTATTGTGTGGACCCTGGCGGTGGGACCACAGACAGCAGAAGGATAAATACAGCAGCAGCAGGAGGAGGAGTGACGTATGGCAGCAGGCAATGTATTGTGTGGACCCTGATGGTTGGACCACAGACAGCAGAAGGATAAATACAGAAAGAGGAGTAGGAGGCGGGGTGACGTATGGCAGCAGGCAATGTAATGTGTGGACCCTGGCGGTGGGACCACAGACAGCAGGAGGATGAAAATCAGTGCAGCGTAATATGTTGGCACTTTATAAATACAATAAATACATAAATAAATGCATCCTACTAATATAATAAATGGGAAAGTTCGGATGTTTGGATGTTTGGATGTTTGTTACTCGATCACGCAAAAACGGCTGAACGGATTTGAATGAAATTTGGCACACACATAGTACATTACCTGGAATAAAGTATAGGATACTTTTTATTCCCATAACCAAAAAGAGACAAATACAAATTTCACTGGAAAATGTTAACTGCAGCCATTCTTACACTGTTACACTGGAGGTGTGTTTAGCTTCTAAGGGTAGACTGGTTAATTTGCATATATTCAGCAGTGGTGCTCTGGGAGACATCTCAAGCTCACTCCAACCCGAATTATCGCAAATTCTTTCTGTTTTAAGAAAGCAAACATTTGTTTTTCTTAACATCTTAGTAAGGGGGCTTTTAGGACCATTGTAGTCCCTTACACACTCCAATGAGTTCTGGGTCACCATGATCTTTGAGCTTGCTGGGTAGCATGTCCCTCTCGGTGTTACAAGCCCTACTGCATAGAGCCAAATTAATCTATGTCATGCACTGATAAGGATCAAACAATCCAAAACAGTCTGTATGCATGTTGGGTTATTATGGCTCTGTACAAATTAACAAGCTGACACATCATTGCATTCCAGCGGTTCTGGAGGTGTGTTTAGCTTCTAAGGGTAACAATGGTTAATTAGCATATTTTCAGCAGTGATGCACTGGGAGACATCTCAAGCTCACTCCAACCTGAATTATTGCAAATTTTTTCTGTTTTAAGAAAGCAAACTTTTGTTTTTCTTACACTGTTAATGGCAGGGTTCTCAAACTTTGCACAGTTGGTCACTGGGTGACTAGGGTTATTATTCAGAAAAGTGGTTGGAGCCTACAAAAGCCAATCAAAATTCACCTAATGATTTTCAAGGGGAATATTTACATTTTTGCCATTCTTGCACTGTTAAAGGCACAAGCCTCAAACCTGGTATAGTTGATCATTGGGTGACTGGGGTTCAATTTCAGAAAGGGGGTGGAGCCACAAATAGCCAATCAGATTTGTTTCATTCCAATGCAAATTATTGTTGCCAAACACCGCAAAGCTCACAAACTTGGTCATTGAGTAATTGATTAATTGTGTGTTAGGGTTAGGATAGTAGGCACAGCCAACACCAGCCAAATACATAAGCGGGCAACGCCGGGTCATAAGTGGGCGGAGACAAATACAAATTTTACTGGGAAAATGTAAACAGCAGCCATTCTTACACTGTTAATGGTAGGATTCTCAAACTTTGCACAGTTGGTTACTGGGTGACTGGGGTTATTATTCAGAAAAGTGGGTGGAGCCTACAAAAAAACAATCAAAAATTACCTATTGATTTGTCAGGGGAATATTTCATTGCTGCCATTCTTGCACTGTTAATGGCACAAGCCTCAAACCTGGTACAGTTGATCATTGCGTGACTGGGGTTTAAATTTATATAAGGGGGTGGAGCCCCAAACAGCCAATCTGATTTGTTTCATTTTAATGCAGGTTATTGATGCCAAAGACCGCAAAGCTCACAAACTTGGTCATTGAGTAATTGAGTAATTGTGTGTTAGGGTTAGGAAAAGTGGGCGCAGCCAACACCAGCCAAATACATAATCGGGCAATGCTGGGTCATCAGTAGGCGGAGACAAATACAAATTTCACTGAGAAAATGTAAACTGCAGCAATTCTTACACTATTAATGGTAGGGTTCTCAAACTTTGCACAGTTGGTCACTAAGTGACTGAGATTAATATTCAGAAAAGTGGGTGGAGCCTACAAAAGCCAATCAAAATCCACCTATTAATCTTTAAGGGGAATATTTAATTGATGCCATTCTTGCACTGTTAATGGCACAAGCCTCTTGCACTGTTAATCAACTGTACCTGGTACAGTTGGCCATTGGGTGATTGGGGTTCAAATTCAGAAAAGGGGTGGAGCCACAGCCAATCAGATTTATTTTATTTTAATGCAAATTATTGATGCCAAAGACCTCAAAGCTCACAAACTTGGTCATTAAGTAATTTTGTGTTTGGGTTAGAAAAAGTGGGCGGAGCTAGCACCAGCCAAATACATACCTGGGCAATGCCGAGTCTTCAGTGGGCGGAGACAAACACAAATTTCACTGGGAAAATGTAAACTGCAGCCATTCTTACACTATTAATTGTGGGATTCTAAAACTTTGCACAGTTGGTCACTGGGTGACTGGGATTAATATTCAGAAAAGTGGGTGGAGCCTACAAAAACGAATCACAATTCACCTATTGATTCTCAAGGCAAATATTTAATTGCTGCCATTTTTTCACTGTTAATGGCACAAGCCTCAAACCTGGTACAGTTGATCATTGGGTGACTGGGGTTAAATATTTAGAAAAGGGGTGGGGCTACAAACAGCGAATAAGATGTGTTTCATTTCAATGAAAATTATTCATGCCAAAGACCACAAATCTCACAAACTTGGTCATTGACTATTGACAATTGTGTGTTAGGGTTAGAAAAAGTGGCCACAGCCAACAGCAGCCAAATACATACCCAGGAAACATCAGGACATCAGTGGGTGGAGAAAAATAAAAATGTAACTGCCAGAATGTAAACTGCAGCCATTCTTACACTGTCTTTCAATGGCAGGGTTCTTAAACTTTGCACAGTGGGTGACTGGGATTAATATTCAGAAAAGTAGGTGGAGCCTACAAAAACTAATCAAAATTCACCTATTGATTTTCAAATTAGTGTAGCCACAGCCAATTACTGATGCCAAAGACCGCAAAGCTCACAAACTAGGTAATTGTGTGTTAGGATTAGAAAAAGTGGACAGAGCTAACACCAGCCAAATACATACCCGGGCAACGCCGGGCGACCAGCTAGTAAATAAATAAATACAGCAGCAGGAGGAGGAGGAGTGATGTATGGCAGTAGCCAATGTATTGTGTTGTGGACCCTGGTGTTGGGAGTGGGACCACAGACAGCAGGAGGATTAAAATCAGTGCGGCGTAATATGTTGGTGCTTTATAAATACAATAAATACATAAATACATTCTTAAATTCATAAATAAATAAATACAGCAGCAGCAGCATGAGGAGGAGGAGTGACGTATGGCAGCAGGCAATATATTGTGTGGACCCTGGCGGTGGGACCACAGACAGCAGGAGGATAAATACAGCAGCAGCAAGAGGAGGAGTGATGTATGGCAGCAGGCAATGTATTGTGTGGACCCTGGCGGTGGGACCACAGACAGCAGAAGGATAAATACAGCCGGAGGAGGAGGCGGAGTGACGTGTGGCAGCAGGCAATGTATTGTGTGGACCCTGGTGGTGGGACCACAGACAGCAGGAGGATAAATACAGCAGGAGGAGGAGGAGGAAGAGTGACGTATGGCAGCAGGCAATGTATTGTGTGGACCTTGGTGAAGGGACCACAGACAGGAGGATAAATACAGAAGGAGGAGGAGGAGGAGTGATGTGTGGCAGCAGGCAATGTATTGTGTGGACCCTGGCAGTGGGACCACAGACAGCAGGAGGATAAATACAACAGGAGGAGGAGTGACATGTGGGAGCAGGCAATGTATTGTGTGGACCCTGGCGGTGGGACCACAGACAGCAGGAGGATAAATAAAGCAGGAGGAGGAGGAGGAAGAGTGACGTATGGCAGCAGGAAATGTATTGTGTGGACCCTGGTGGTTGGACCACAGACAGGAGGATAAATACAGCAGGAGGAGGAGGAGGAGTGACGTGTGGCAGCAGGCAATGTATTGTGTGGACCCTGGCTGTGGGACCACCGACAGCAGGAGGATAAATACTGCCGGAAGAGAAGGAGGAGTGATGTGTGGCAGCAGGCAATGTATTTTGTGGACCCTGGCGGTGGGACCACAGACAGCAGGAGGATAAATACAGCAGGAGGAGGAGTAGGAGTGATGTATGGCAGCAGGCAATGTATTGTGTGTAGAGTTGGGCCGAACGGTTCGCCGGCGAACGTGGTTCGCGCGAACTTAGGTGGTTCGCGTGCGGGTGTCGCACGCGAACGTTTTGCGGCAAAAGTTCGCAAAAAATCGGTTCGCCCCATAATGCACCTGAGGGTCAACTTTGACCCTCTACATCACAGTCAGCAGGCCCAGTGTAGCCAATTAGGCTACACTAGCCCCTGGAGCCCCACCCCCCCTTATATAAGGCAGGCAGCGGCGGCCGTTATGGCCACTCGTGTGCCTGCATTAGTGAGAGTAGGGCGAGCTGCTGCAGTCTCTCATAGGGAAAGATTAGTTAGGCTTAACTTCTTCCTGGCTGCATACCTGTTCTGTTCAGTGAGCCCTCAGCCCACTGCATACCTGTACTGTGATCCTGCCACTGCATACCTGTTCATTGATCCTGCCACTGCATACCTGTTCAGTGATCCTGCCAGTGCATACCTGTTCATTGATCCTGCCACTGCATACCTGTTCAGTGATCCTGCCAGTGCATACCTGTTCATTGATCCTGCCACTGCATACCTGTTCAGTGATCCTGCCAGTGCATACCTGTTCATTGATCCTGCCACTGCATACCTGTTCATTGATCCTGCCACTGCATACCTGTTCAGTGATCCTGCCACTGCATACCTGTTCAGTGATCCTGCCAGTGCATACCTGTTCATTGATCCTGCCACTGCATACCTGTTCATTGATCCTGCCACTGCATACCTGTTCAGTGATCCTGCCAGTGCATACCTGTTCATTGATCCTGCCACTGCATACCTGTTCATTGATCCTGCCACTGCATACCTGTTCATTGATCCTGCCACTGCATACCTGTTCAGTGATCCTGCCACTGCATACCTGTTCAGTGATCCTGCCACTGCATACCTGTTCAGTGATCCTGCCACTGCATACCTGTTCAGTGATCCTGCCACTGCGTACCTGTTCATTGATCCTGCCACTGCATACCTGTTCATTGATCCTGCCACTGCATACCTGTTCAGTGAACCCGCCACTGCATACCTGTTCTGTTCAGTGAACAGTTTGGTGTGTCAGTGTGAAGCAGTACCTTAATTACACTACCTGATTGATGTATACACATGCAAGATGTTTTAAAGCACTTTAGGCCTGTCATTTAGCATTCAATGTGATTTCTGCCCTTAAAACGCTGCTTTGCATCAAATCCAGATTTTTCCCGGGGACTTTTGGCATCTATCCCACTCCGCTATGCCCCCCTCCAGGTGTTAGACCCCTTGAAACATCTTTTCCATCACTTTTGTGGCCAGCATAATTTTTTTTTTTTCAAAGTTCGCATCCCCATTGAAGTCTATTGAGGTTCGCGAACTTTAACGCGAACCGAACCTTCCGCGAAAGTTCGCGAACCCGGTTCGCGAACCTAAAATCGGAGGTTCGGCCCAACTCTAATTGTGTGGACCCTGGCGGTGGGACCACAGACAGCAGGAGGATAAATACAGCAGGAGGAGGAGAAGGAGTGACGTATGGCAGCAGGCAATGTATTGTGCGGACCCTGGCGGTGGGACCACAGACAGCAGGAGGATAAATACAGCAAGAGGAGGAGGAGGAGTGACATGTGGCAGCAGGCAATGTATTGTGTGGACCCTGGCGGTGGGACCACAGACAGCAGGAGGATAAATACAGCAGGAGGAGGAGGAGGAGAAGTGACGTATGGCAGCAGGCAATGTATTGTGTGGACTCTGGCGGTGGGACCACAGACAGCAGGAGGATAAATACAGCAGGAGAAGGAGGAGTGACGTGCGGCACTGGCAGCAGGCAATGTATTGTGTGGACCCTGGCATTGGGACCACAGACAGCAGGAGGATTAAAATCAGTGCGGCATAATATGTCAGTGCTTTATAAATACAATAAAAACTTAAATAAATTCATAAATTCATAAATAAATAAATACAGCAGCAGCAGCAGGAGGAGGAGAAGTGACATATGGCCTGCTGCCATACGTCACTCCTCCTCCTGCTGCTGTATTTATTTATTTATGAATTTATTTAGGCATGTATTGTAATTCCCAGGCACCTAATGTCCTCCTCTCGCCGACAACAGGTGCCAGGAACGTGCCTTTAATCCAGTCCTGGTTAATCTTAAAAAATGTCAGTCTGTCCACGCCTTCTTGGTGACCATGCCACCGGCCGCACTGAAGCACCTCTCGGACAGCACGCTGAAAGGGGGGCAAGACAATACTTCCAGGGCGTACTGCGCCAGCTCCCTTCAGATGTGCAAGCGCTCCACACAGAACTCCATGGGGTCCCCAGACTCCGCGCTGCCTGTGTCAAGCCCACTGAAGGACCCCCATGTAGTCGGCCACTATCTGCGCTGGCTGTGACTTTCAGAGAAGGTGGCTGCTGCACGCACCTCCTCTCTCGGTTGCTCTACCATCATGTACAACCCCTGCATCAATGACAGCAGGTCTCCTGGGCGCCTGACACTGCTGCTGGCCGCAGGCACTGGCTGCTGTGCTTGCTGCTGGACAGGGACAGGAAGGGAGCCAACACCAAGCAGACCTGCTGCATCTGCCCCCACTGTGCGTTGGTGAGTAGCTGGAGTTTGGTGGTGCTACTGGTGCCAGCTGAAAAGCTTTATGGAGATAAAGATTTCATTTTTCAGCATGACCCGGCACCTGCTCACAGTGCCAAAACCACTGGTAAATGGTTTACTGACCATGGTATTACTGTGCTCAATTGGCCTGCCAACTCTCCTGACCTGAACCCCATAGAGAATCTGTGGGATATTGTGAAGAGAAAGTTGAGAGACGCAAGACCCAACACTCCAGATGAGCTTAAGGCCGCTATCGAAGCATCCTGGGCCTCCATAACACCTGAGCAGTGCCACAGGCTCATTGCCTCCATGCCACGCCGCATTGAAGCAGTCATTTCTGCAAAAGGATTCCCGACCAAGTATTGAGTGCATAACTGAACATCATTATTTGAAGGTTGACTTTTTTTGTTTTAGAAACACTTTTCTTTTATTGGTCGGGTGAAATATGCTAATTTTTTGAGATTGGAAATTTGGGTTTTCATGAGCTGTATGCCAAAATCATCAATATTAAAACAATAAAATGCTTGAACTACTTTAGTTGTGTGTAATGAATCTAAAATATATGAAAGTCTAATGTTTATCAGTACATTACAAAAAATAATGAACTTTATCACAATATGCTAATTTTCGGAGAAGATCCTGTATACCATGTGATATCACAGACCTGGGCTGGTCATAAGGGTTAGTCTTGTGAAACACTCCTGGAGTGTCAGCCTTGCTCATTGTTTGATGATTAGCTCAGAGTAATTCCTGAGACTGCACTAGGCAGGTTCCCTAGTGAAGTTTGGATTGCATATCTGTTTTGTTTGTCTGTTGCGATTGTCCTGTCCCAGCGGTGGTCGACAGGAAGTCGTTCTGATCTTTGTTCTTGGAGTATAGCTGGAGCAGCGGTTGCTACCAGCTTTCTCATCTGATCTCCATCTCTCTTGCTGTACTTGGATCGCACTTGCTCTGGCCGAAAGAGCAGTGGATCCAGCTCGCTCTGTTTCTATTCTTGGATCGCACTCGCCTAGCGCTAGTGCTGTGGATCCGTCTGATCTCCATCTCTCTTGCTGTACTTGGATCGCACTTGCTCTGGCGGAAAGAGCAGTGGATCCAGCTCGCTCTGTTTCTATTCTTGGATCGCACTCGCCTAGCTCTAGTGCTGTGGCTCCATCTGATCTCCATCTCTCTTGCTGTTATCTCTCACTTATTCCTGTTTTCGTGTATCTGTCTTGTCTGCGACGAACGCTTGCTGGAGGCTCGGTGAGGTAACCGTTAAGCAAGCGCTCGCATCCTCTATTTCATGTTTGTCTGTTGGTGGTTAGTTAGGCGTGCTTGTCTCTGTTGTGTTTAACACGCGGGGACCGCACATAAACGCGTGCACTGTTGCGAATGAGTGTGGTGTTCGCGTTTAGTTAGCGTTTGTTATTTTCCTTATCTTCTCATTGTTTGATTTGCTGTGCCTTTGCTACTCTCGTGCTCTGCCTTGCTGTAGCCTTGTGTCACCTCTGGCAATCGCCTCTCTTGCGATTGCGTTCCTACTTCATATCTGCTGTTGTATGTGCACCGTCGCGGGTTGGCGACTAGATTGGGGCACATACATACATTCTATCCCTGTGCTCATTCTCTTCCACAATCGCTTCTCTTGCGATTGCTTTCTCACTTGGTTTCTTCTGTTGTGTGTCCACCGTCGCAGGTTGGCGGCTAGATTGGTGGACATACATACATTCCTCATCTGTGCTTATTCGGTCTTGTGTCGCTGTTAGCAATCGCCATCTCTGGCGATTGCCTTCTCACTTTATCTTCATGGTTGTGTGTTCATCGTCGCAGGGTGGCGACTAGTTTGGTGGACACACATACCCTCTGTCGCTTTGATCTCTCTCTTTCAGGGTTATCTTGCCCTGCGTTCTTCCCTTCGTACAATTCCTGTCTGGTGTCTATGGCAGGGCAGAGGAGCTGTTCCTCTGCACTCCACAGCTCCACCTGTCGACAGGAATTTCCCTCTACAGGTGCATTGCACCTTTTGCTGGGTTCCCTCAAATTATACGCTTGTGGAGGATTTCCGCAGTGTCAGCGCACGTCCTGTGCGCTGATCACGGAGAGAATTCCACAATCGTTACAGTATGACCAACCAAACCGAAATTCCCAGTGTAGAGGGAATTTCCGATTTGTATGATTTGGTCAAATATGGGTTGTATCTTTAAGAGGTTTAAGATACTGGACTCTGAAACCAGAGATGAGTTCATATCAGAATGTTCCAGATTCTTGGCAAATCCTGAATTTCAGGCCACCAATATTTCCACTTGGAGTGGTCAGATTGCTTACAATCTTTTCCAAGGGGATCTGTTTGTGTGGGCTGATAAGTATGCCAGACACAAGAATCTGAGACATAACCCTCGCAGATTTCTGGCTCATGTATTTTCTCGTAAGCTTGGAACTTGCATGCCAAGTTATTTCTATGAGTTTTTTCCTGCAGTGCATGATGCTGATCAGATTAGGTTATGCAACATTTCTCTGTCATTACCATATGTTAATGAGTTGGTGCTTGCAGGCCAATCTGCTGATTTGGCTTGTCAGCCAAAAGATTAATTGCCCATAGCAACCACAAATAAAGAGGTTATTTCTGTCAAGTCTGAAATATGCAAAACCATTCAGTATGATAATCAGTTCAATGTTTCTCTTGCCGCTTTAGCTTCTAAGCAGATGCAAGAGAACTGTCTGGATACGTTTCTTGCATTTAAACAGACATACAAAGTGGCTAAAAAGGGAAAAGTTGAAAGTCGCAAGCATCTGAATAAAACACTCCCTAATGATGTGTA
This sequence comes from Hyperolius riggenbachi, assembly GCF_040937935.1. Lineage (NCBI taxonomy): Eukaryota > Metazoa > Chordata > Amphibia > Anura > Hyperoliidae > Hyperolius > Hyperolius riggenbachi. The sequence continues at coordinate 8,873,785 of NC_090646.1, read as the reverse complement.
CAATGATGTTGCTCAGTCTCCGGGTTTTTTGCCCCAATCCAAAGCTTATGTGGATCCTATTATAGGTAGGATCACACACTATATTAAAGCAGTTAAAAAATCTGTTCTGGTTCCTGATCTCCACCCATATGGAGATTATCTAGATACTGGCTTGTTTGAACCTCCATTTGCCTCATGGGACATTGGGGCCTTGATGGAGGAATTTGATTTTGATTGGAAAGCCTTTTGCGATTTTTACATCGCAAAAAGCGAAGATGTCTTGAATGATTGTCTCGATTCTATGTACCTTTTGATTGATTCCGATGAATGTGACGAGGGTGATGTGGATCTGGTGATTTATGTATGGCATACGATTTTGGATGAGTTGCACACACACCAATCAATTGATTCCAATAAAGAGACATTGTTGTCGGATGATTGTTCCTGCCTTTCTGGGGTAAAGCAGGTGAATGGGTGTGCCACTGTGGTTGATTCCTGTGCGAATCCTGAAAGATTCTCTCCTGACTGTGTGCAGTTTGAATCTATGCGATCTGATGCCTGTTTCTCGGATGTTCCTGCAGATTGTGATCAGCATGAATGTGCCAGTTTTTTCAAGGATGTGTGGGACCCCGTGTCATTTAGAGACAGATCTTTAAGATCTTCCATCTGTGATCCTGCTATGGGGAAAATTCCTAAATTATGCAGCATCAAAAGTAAAATGAATATGTCTAATAAAGTTTTTCCTGATGTTGTCGCTATTTCTACTGCTAATGCGTCTTTGTCTCACCCTGTTCACACCTGTAAGGGCCCATTGCCTGGTGACAGTTGCTCCAGTGTTTCTGTCCTGAACGCCTTACAGTCTGCCCCGCAGATCACGGAGGTTTGCGCTATCTAAGTGTCAGTTTCACAACCAAAAGCGATTTTTGATTCGCAAGTTTTGCGTTCTGACTCCTCGGATTTGACATTGTTAGCCGAATCTAAGAGTGAGACAGCGCTTCGGTTTTGCGAATCTGATGCTGAAGCTTCTTTGCTTTGCCCAGAGAAGCTTTCTCTGAATCTGCCCTGTACCATGAATGAAAACATGATCTCCACTCGCACTGACATTTGTGAGTCCCTTTCTTTTTCTGAGGAAAATGCTGATTCTGCACCCTGTACTCTGGATGAGTTAATATGGCCTTGTTTAGAGTCTCCTGCAGTGTCCCTAGAGGCTCGTCTAGGTATTGCTACTATACTCACCTGTTTTTCTGCAGTTTTGGAGTTGCAAGCTAGTTTGACTGCTACGCAGAATTCTGGGTGCAGTGAGATTAAAGTTAGGGAGTCAGTGTGTGTTCCAGTAAATATTCCTGTACATTCCGCACATGATGATGAAATTCAGTCTCAGTTTATGGTGGAACCTTCCCTGGGACAGCTGCCCTGTCCACAAAATAAAGTTCCAGTTTTGCCCTGTAACATGGATAGTTCAGAATACTTTTTAGAAAACTTGGAAAATGATGTTCCTGAGGTCTTGTCTGATGTCCTGGAGACCTCCGAGTTCCTCCCAAAGGGTGCAGAACTTGTAGGAGATGTCTCCTGCCCCCCAAGTCCTTCTGAGGTGTTGCCCACTTCAGTAGGCATTGCTGTTGTGCTGACTACCTTTGCAGCTCTGGTGGAGCTTCCCTCATATGTAGTCAATGTTGATATTATTGTCACAGAGATTTCTAGGTTTGAGTCCAAGCCTTCTTTTGAAAGTCCAGTGCTTGAGACCACTGCTCGTGATGATTCTCTGCCTGGTTCTGGTCTTGGTCTTGTCGTAACGGACTCTGAGGTTGGCAGTTCCTCGACGTGTCCTGAGGTTCCCCTTGGGCTAGTGTACCCCGATGTGTTCTGTGACCCAGAAAGCCCAAGTGTGTCTCGGTTGCTAGCCTGCTCAGATGCTTCCTCGGTGGAAACCTGTTCTGATGTTGCCTGCCTGCCTGCATGCCCAGAGGTGGTCCCTGAAGGCCCTGGTCTTGATGCTTGTCCTGGTAATGCTGAATCCAGAATGGTCATTGGTTCCATAGGGGTTCTTGATAGTTCTCCGTGTGAGCCTGGTGATCATTCTGCCCTCCTGGGATCTCTGCGGAGCTTCAAAGTGTTCTGGGAGATCCTGGGAGAAATATTTCCTGGTACCGTGAATGAGATCAGCAGTGGGTGCTTTGTGGAAAGGGACACTTCGAATGGGTATTGTGGCAGGTTTGGTATTTTTGGACGGTCCCTGGAAGGTGGTGGGCATGGCTCGGTGGGTGTCGATGGCTTTTTTTCTGGCATTCACAGTCCTGATGGGTGTTACACTGAGACTTGTGGTACTGATGGGCATGTTTCGGTGGCTTCTCCTTCCGATGAGGTCGGTTTCGGGTGGGCTGACTCTGGAATTGGGCCTTGTCGGGCTGTCCTGACCTTCATGAGTCTTCAGTTAGAGTCTTTTGTAAATATCAGTTTAGAGGCTCGTCTGGAATTCGACCCTAGAGGGGGGGGGGGGGGTACTGTAATGATCCGCTCGGCTGCCTGCGCAGGCAGGCAGCCTTTTGACCACTGTTCAGGTCTGCATTCTGCAGGTCTCTGGAAGAGAGACCTTTTGTCAGTTTTGCAGCTTGCTGCTGCTGAGGAATTTGCATACGTTTGTCATGCAAATTGCCTAGCCACATCCTTTGTAGGCTTGCTCTATATATACCATGTGTTATCACAGACCTGGGCTGATTGCGTTCTCACTTGGTTTCTTCTGTTGTGTGTCCACCGTCGCAGGTTGGTGGCTAGATTGGTGGACATACATACATTCCTCATCTGTGCTTATTCGGTCTTGTGTCGCTGTTAGCAATCGCCATCTCTGGCGATCGCCTTCTCACTTTATCTTCATGGTTGTGTGTTCATCGTCGCAGGGTGGCGACTAGTTTGGTGGACACACATACCCTCTGTCGCTTTGATCTCTCTCTTTCAGGATTATCTTGCCCTACGTTCTTCCCTTCATACAATTCCTGTCTGGCTTCACCTGTCGACAGGAATTTCCCTCTACAGGTGCATTGCACCTTTTGCTGGGTTCCCTCAAATTATACGCTTGTGGAGGATTTCCGCAGTGTCAGCGCACGTCCTGTGAGCTGATCACGGAGGGAATTCCACAATCGTTACAAAGAGGCAGACCCGGAGGCAGCCCACCCGGCAGGTCTGTTCGAGGTCGTGCTGGTGTGATCTCGAGTGGTCCTAGACCAAAGTAAAGTGCACAGAAAAAGGCACGTGCCATCAACTACCAAGATTGTCAGGACGTGGTTGACTATTTAACACAGGACACCTCATCTTCCACAGCCACCAGCGCTACTACAAGTACCACATCCACTCCATTTGACACTTCACAGGGGTTATTTTGTGGGGAATTAACTGATACACAGCCATTATTGTTACAACAAGATGAAGGCGCTAAGCAAATTACACCCCCTCATATATCTGAGTTAGGCGTCACTATGGATGTAAGGTGTAAGGAGGATGATGAAGTACCTGCTGTTGGTGCAGTTTATGAGGTGTCTGATACAAGCGAATCTGTGGAGGATGATTATGATGATGACGATGATGATGATACTGGCATGGAGGCGGAAGAACAATCGCAGCAGGCATTGCAGGGGGCTTGTGCTGCTTTGTTCGTGGCTGGAGGGAGCAGGAGAACTTACCTTACATCACTGAGGAAGAGCAAGAGGAGATGGATAGTACGTTTGGTTCCAACTTTGTGCAGATGGCGTCTTTCATGCTATCCAGCGTGTTTAGGGACCCCCGTATAGAAAACTCAAGGGGAATGACCTGTACTGGGTGGCAATGCTACTAGACCCTCGGTATAAGCAAAAAGTGCCAGAGATGTTACCAAATCACCAGAAGGCAGAAAGGATGCAGCACTTTCACCACAAGCTGGTAAGTATGCTTTACAGTGTATTTAAGGGTGATGTCACAGCACAACGGAATAAAGGTGCCACTTCCAGTAATTTTCATCCTCCTCCCATGTCCACGCAGGCAACGACAGGATGCTCTAGCGATCTCATGGTGATGTCGGACATGCGGACATTCTTTAGTCCAACCCCTCGCCTTAGCCCTTCCGGACCCACCCTCCACCAACGCCTCAAGTGGCCTTAACTGTGGATGTAGACAACAGTGATGAACCCCTGGACTACTTGATGCGCAGGCTTGACCTGTGGCCAGAGCTGTCACAATTTGCCATCCAACTTCTGGCTTGCCCTGCCTCAAGCGTCCTGTCAGAAAGGACCTTCAGCGCAGCTGGAGGCATTGTCACTGAGAAGAGAAGTCGCCTAGGTGAAAAAAGTGTTAATTACCTCAATTTTATCAAAATGAATGAGGCATGGATCCTGGAGGGCTACTGCCCACCCGAAGAAGTCGCCTAGGGGAAAAAGTGTTATTACCTCAATTTTATCAAAATGAATTAGGCATGGATCCTGAAGGGCTACTGCCCACCCGGAGAATATGTAAGTCCCCACACATAGCATCTCTGCCTGCACGCCGTGTGACTGCCTGCCCCAAGACTAAGTTGCTCCTTAGTCCCCACACAGCATCTCTGGCTGCAGGCTGCTTGACTGCCTTCTCTGCCACCACCAACAGGGTACAGGACTCCAGGTCCTAACAAAAACATTATTTTTTTTTTCTGGTGCGTGTACATGCCTGCCTAATTTTTCTGGCTGCACTAAGGCTGCAACAACAAAACAAAAGGCATGTACATGTGTCAATTCCCCTTCGTGATCATTACCTTGCTGCAGTGAAGGGGCTTGCGTATCACAATGAAGCAACGTCCGGCTACATGAGTGCATTGGGGCACACCCAAGATAATAAGGTCATTGCTTCATTGTTGACAGACCAAGGGCTTGATTCACAAAGCGGTGCTAACCTAGTTAGCACACCTAAAAGACTTTAGGCGTGATAACCATTGCATCACGCTGGTGAAAAGCCAGTTTAGGCGTGATAAGTTTAGGCGTGATAAGTTTAGATAATTTTACATCGTGCGCAAAGCAGCGCCCTAAAACTCTATGCGAAGTGCATCAGACTTTACTAGCGCAAAATTTTTGATCAGCTGTGCACTGCGGTGCTAACCCAGTTGGTGCTTAAACTTATCACGCCTAAACTTATCATGCCTAAACTTATCATGCCTAAACGTATCAAGGGGCTTTTCACCAGGGTGCTAACTGTTAGCACCGCTTTGTGAATCAAGCCTCAAATTCGATCAGCTGGACAGTCACTGTTGTTCTGAACTTTTGCGGAAGTTCGCGTTTGAGGTTCGCGAACCTAAAATCGGAGGTCCAAGCCATCTCTATAAGTGATGCCCACCTCGCCTTGGCGGCCCACGTGGTTCCTCAAACTCCCAGCTCCCAGCCGGCAGCAGATGGACAATCGCACCGCCTATACACGCAGCTGTTGTTCACTCAAGTTGCAGCTTTGCGTGCTAGCATGGAAACGGTGGGCGGTGGGCAGGGAGAGCGGCATAATGAATGTGTGTGTTGTCACTAGTGTTGGGCGAACAGTGTTCGCCACTGTTCGGGTTCTGCAGAACATCACCCTGTTCGGGTGATGTTCGAGTTCGGCCGAACACCTGACGGTGCTCGGCCAAACCGTTCGGCCATATGGCCGAACTAAGAGCGCATGGCCGAACGTTCCCCGAACGTTCGGCTAGCGCTGTGATTGGCCGAACGGGTCACGTGGTTCGGACCCGAACGCGCTCTGATTGGCCGAACGGTCACGTGGTTCGGGTAAATAAATACCCGAACCACGTCATATCTCCGCCATTTGTCTGTGGGTTTAGCTTTGGGTAGGCAGGCAGGGTAGTTCGCGCTCCAGCCACGCTAGCCAGGGTCCCCCCTGTCATTGTGTCACTGCTGGGAACAGTAGTACACCGCTTGCTCAGCCACACTATATAGCATTCTGTTTACTGCCACTCTGTGTACCTCGCTCAGCCACACTATATAGCATTCTGTTTACTGCCACTCTGTGTCTGCTGGGAATAGTAGTACACCGCTTGCTCAGCCACACTATATAGCATTCTGTTTACTGCCACTCTGTGTACCTCGCTCAGCCACACTATATAGCATTCTGTTTACTGCCACTCTGTGTCTGCTGGGAATAGTGGTACACCGCTCGCTCAGCCACACTATATAGCATTCTGTTCACTGTTCTGTGTCTGCTTGGAATAGTGGTACACCGCTCGCTCAGCCACACTATATAGCATTCTGTTTACTGTTCTGTGTCTGCTGGGAATAGTGGTACACCGCTCGCTCAGCCACACTATATAGCATTCTGTTTACTGTTCTGTGTCTGCTGGGAATAGTGGTACACCGCTCGCTCAGCCACACTATATAGCATTCTGTGCACTGTTCTGTGTCTGCTGGGAATAGTGGTACACCGCTCGCTCAGCCACACTATATAGCATTCTGTTCACTGTTCTGTGTCTGCTGGGAATAGTGGTACACCGCTCGCTCAGCCACACTATATAGCATTCTGTTTACTGTTCTGTGTCTGCTGGGAATAGTGGTACACCGCTCGCTCATCCACACTATATAGCATTCTGTTCACTGTTCTGTGTCTGCTGGGAATAGTGGTACACCGCCCGCTCAGCCACACTATATAGCATTCTGTTCACTGTTCTGTGTCTGCTGGGAATAGTGGTACACCGCTCGCTCAGCCACACTATATAGCATTCTGTTCACTGTTCTGTGTCTGCTGGGAACAGTAGTACACCGCTCGCTCAGCCAGAGTATATAGCATTGTGTTTACTGCCACTCTGTGTACACCGCTCAGCCAGACTATATACCATTGTTTACTGACACTCTGTGTACACCGCTCAGCCAGACTATATACCATTGTTTACTGACACTCTGTGTACACCGCTCAGCCAGACTATATACCATTGTTTACTGCCACTCTGATTCTGCTGGGAACAGTAGTACACCGCTCGCTCAGCCAGACTATATAGCATTGTGTTTACTGCCACTCTGTGTACACCGCTCAGCCAGACTATATACCATTGTTTACTGACACTCTGTGTACACCGCTCAGCCAGACTATATACCATTGTTTACTGAAACTCTGTGTACACCGCTCAGCCAGACTATATACCATTGTTTACTGCCACTCTGATTCTGCTGGGAACAGTAGTACACCGCTCGCTCAGCCAGACTATATACCATTGTTTACTGACACTATATAGCAGACTATATAGCATTGTGTGTACACCGCTCAGCCAGACTATATACCATTGTTTACTGACACTCTGTGTACACCGCTCAGCCAGACTATATACCATTGTTTACTGCCACTCTGATTCTGCTGGGAACAGTAGTACACCGCTCGCTCAGCCAGACTATATACCATTGTTTACTGACACTCTGTGTACACCGCTCAGCCAGACTATATACCATTGTTTACTGCCACTCTGATTCTGCTGGGAACAGTAGTACACCGCTCGCTCAGCCAGACTATATACCATTGTTTACTGACACTCTGTGTACACCGCTCAGCCAGACTATATACCATTGTTTACTGCCACTCTGATTCTGCTGGGAACAGTAGTACACCGCTCGCTCAGCCAGACTATATAGCATTGTGTTTACTGCCACTCTGTGTACACCGCTCAGCCACACTATATAGCATTGCGTACTCTGCCAGTCAGTGTGTATATTGCTGGGATCAGTAATACTCCACTCACCGTCAACCACTATATGAGCTCAACATGAGTTCCCCAGAGACCTCCGCTGTGAGCAGCACTCCCAACAACAGCAACAGCCAACGCCCCACGCAAGCTATAACATCCACCCCAGCAGCCAGTGGTCAGCAGCAGCCCTCCCCGGAGGAGAACGTTGTGTCCATCAGTCCGTCGCCAGAGCGATTAATGAGGGCTGCCATTGAGGAGATGATGGGGCCTGATGTGGAGGAGGAGGTCTGGCTCAGGCCAGCATCCCAAGTTAATGTTGAGGACGATGAGGGGTCTGTGTCTGGGGATGTTGGGGTGGCAGAGGTGGTGGGTGGGTCAGACTCAGGAGAAGAGTTGTATGATGAGGATGATGATCGGGACCATCTGTATGTGCCTCAGAGTCCGACCCCGGAAAACATGTTGTATCGTGTGTTTAGGTACTAAAATCTGCGTTCCCTCCCAGTAGTGTTGGGCGAACAGTGTTTGCCACTGTTCGGGTTCTGCAGAACATCACCCTGTTCGGGGTGACTATATAGCAGACTATATAGCATTGTGTTTAATGCCACTCTGTGTACACGGCTCAGCCACACTATATAGCATTGTGTTTACTTCCACTCTGTGTCTGCTGGGAACAGTAGTACACCGCTCACCCGCCACTGTATAGCATTGTGCTCTGTGTCACTGCTGACAATAGTGGTACACCGCTCACCCACCACTGTATAGCATTTCTGTACTGCCACTGTACTGCTGCCAGTCAGCGTGTACTTTAAGGATAAGTGAAATGAGGAAGAAATCCGGTGAAAGAGGGAGGGGCAAGGGAAGAGGTGTTTCCCCTGACGGTTCACGTACAGGCCACAGGGGAGCACCCAAGAAAACCCACTCAATACTGCCCATGTTGTCCAGGACAACAACCCTCACAGATCCAAAAGAACAGGACCAGATAATTACTTGGATGACCTCTCAAGCGTCCAGCAGTGGGTTAAGCAGCACCAGCACATCACGCACGAGGTCCGAGTCCTCAGCCAGTTAAAGTCTGGGCTTTCTTTGAAGACTGCACTGAGGATGTTACCATGGCGATTTGCAAGGTGTGCAAGACCCGCCTGAGCAGGGGGAAAAGTATTAACAACCTCTCCACCACCAGCATGAGCCGCCACATTCTATCCAAACATCCCACTCTGTGGGCAAACGCGGCAGGACAGGGTACCACCAGCAACACTGCCTCCCTTGGGTTCACCAGACTCACCACCAGACCCGCCTCAGCAGCAGCAGTAGCCCAGCCATTGCGTGGTTCACAACATTCACAAACATCAGACGATGCTGACACTGTCACTTTCCGGACTAGTGCTCTTGAGGTCTCCCAGTGTTCATCAAACACAACAACCAACAGCCCTTCGGTGTGCAGCGCTACGGTTGAGTTGTCTGTCTCTGAGATGTTTGAGCACAAGAGGAAATTGCCAGCAAATGACCCCCGGGCCGTGGCAGTAACAGCCAGCCAGCATAGCCAAGCTTCTGGCCTGCGAAATGCTGCCATATCGAGTGGTGGAGACAAACAGCTTCAAGGGCATGATGTCAGTGGCCATCCCACGTTACGTTGTTCCCAGCCGCTACCACTTTGCGTGCTCTGCAGTGCCTGAGTTGCATGAGCACGTGGTCAGCTAAATAACCCGAAGCTTGAAGAATGCCGTTGCCTGCAAGGTTCACCTCACCACTGACACCTGGACGAGTGCGTTCGGCCAGGGTCGATACATCTCCCTTACCGCGCACTGGGTGAACCTTGTGGAGCCTGGCAGCGATTCCTCACCTGCTACGGCGCGGGTGTTGCCCACGCCGCAAACAGCTGGATAACAACAGCAGCACCTACCTCTCTGACTCCTTCTCCTCCAACGCATCTCAAAGCTGTACCTCATCCGGAAATGCTAACCCAGCACCAGCAGCAGTAGGATCGTGGAAGCAGTGCAGCACAGCTGTTGGCATGCGTCAGCAAGCGTTGCTGAAGCTGATCTGCCTTGGGGATAAGCAGCACACAGGGGAGGAAATTTGGAGGGGAATAAAGGAACAGACGGATTTGTGGCTGGCACCGCTGGACCTGAAACCGGGCATGAAGCTAGACACCTGGCACGAACTGGCAATGTACGCAATAGAGGTGCTGGCTTGCCCGGCAGCCAGCGTTATGTCGGAACGCTGTTTCAGTGCTGCCGGAGGCATCATCACAGATCGGCGTATCCGCCTCTCCACAGAAAATGCAGACCGTCTGACTCAAATTAAAATGAATCAATCCTGGATTGGAAACGACTACGCAACACTCCTGGACCCCAACCAAGTAACATGACCGATGAACATCTGGGATGGTTTAGCGTTTCCGGTCCCTGTTTATTGAACCTCTCATCTGTATTACATTTATGACTGCATGGCGGCAAAAAGCATTGCTGCTATATCCGCACGCTTTTTGTCCTCATGCAAGGCCTGGGTTGTTGTGTCTCACAAAGCGTGGCCTTCTCCTCCTGCGCCTCCTCCTGTTCCATCACGTGTGCTGCTGCTGCTGCTGCTGCTGCTGGGTTACCGTTGCCGCGTGGTCCCTGTTTATGGAACCTCTTATCTTTATTACATTTATGACTACATGGCGGTACAAAGCATGCTATCCGCACGCTTTTTGTCCTCATGCAAGGCCTGGGTTGTTGTGTCTCACAAAGCGTGGCCTTCTCCTCCTGCGCCTCCTCCTGTTCCATCACGTGTGCTGCTGCTGCTGCTGCTGCTGGGTTAGCGTTGCCGGTCCCTGTTTATGGAACCTCTTATCTTTATTACATTTATGACTACATGGCGGTACAAAGCATGCTATCCGCACGCTTTTTGTCCTCATGCAAGGCCTGGGTTGTTGTGTCTCACAAAGCGTGGCCTTCTCCTCCTGCGCCTCCTCCTGTTCCATCACGTGTGCTGCTGCTGCTGCTGCTGCTGGGTTAGCGTTGCCGCGTGGTCCCTGTTTATTGAACCTCTTATCTTTATTACATTTATGACTACATGGCGGTACAAAGCATGCTCTCCGCACGCTTTTTGTCCTCATGCAAGGCCTGGGTTGTTGTGTCTCACAAAGCGTGGCCTTCTCCTCCTGCGCCTCCTCCTGTTCCATCACGTGTGCTGCTGCTGGGTTAGCGTTGCCGCGTGGTCCCTGTTTATTGAACCACTTATCTTTATTACATTTATGACTGCATGGTGGTACAAAGCATGCTATCCGCACGCTTCTTGTCCTCATGCAAGGCCTGGGTTGTTGTGTCTCAAAGCGTGGCCTTCTCCTCCTGCGCCACCCTCCTCCTGTTCCATCACGTGTGCTGCTGCTGGGTTAGCATTACCGGTCCCTTTTCCTGGAACCTCTTATATGTATTACATTTATGACTGCATGCCGACAAAAAGCATGTTACCTGTGCAAAGAAAACAGACATTTCCCGCATTTAAAAGACAGTTTTCCCTTTGAAACTTTAAAATCGATTTTCTCAAAAACTATAAGCTCTTTTTGCTAAATTTTTTTTTCCTCTTGTACCCACTCCCAAGGTGCACATACCCTGTAAATTTGGGGTATGTAGCATGTAAGGAGGCTTTACAAAGCACAAAAGTTCGGGTCCCCATTGACTTCCATTATGTTCGGAGTTCGGGTCGAACACCCGAACATCGCGGACATGTTCGGCCTGTTCGGCCCGAACCCGAACATCTAGATGTTCGCCCAACACTAGTTGTCACTAACTGCCTACGGCCCACCCCTTACTGAAGTTGTGGCCGCGGCCTCTGGATAATGATGTAAATAAGGACACGAGCGGCCGCTAATGCTTTTTCACACTTTTAAATTTAAAGGGGATATGAATTAAACCCCCCTTTGACTAATCCGGTGCCTGTAGGCAGTGGCACGTGCCTAGCCTGCTTTATGGTAAATCCGGCTCTGCATTGAAATATGCAAATACAATGCAAAATCATAGTGCAAAATGTCAAGAAAAATCATACATTTTGCCTGTGATTGTAATAACTTGTAACTTTGCATAATTTACACATAATTTTTGTGGCCACTTTAATGGTTAATAGCAAAGCCCTCATACATATAACTGCCACCCAAAAAAAATTTTTTTTTTTTTCTTGTACCTACTATTCTCCTTAATGTGAATGGGAACCGCATTTAAAAAAAAATGAAGCAAATACTTACCTAAGGAGAGGGAAGGCTCTGGGTCGTATAGAGCCTTCAGGCTCCTCTCTAGGTGCTCTCTATCCTGTGCTTGCTCCCCCCTGTTTCAATCCCCCGCCGAAAGGGTATTTGGAAGTCTTCAGGAGCCGTGTCCTCCCGAAGACGTGCGGCTCCATACTGCACACACGTGAGCGTGCAAGAGAGCGTGCTTGCGCAGGTGCAGTACAGGGCCGCCCTTTTTCAGGAGCACTCAGGCTCCCTGAAGACTTCTGAAGCCTCCTTCGGCCGGGTAAAGCAGTATTTGACTAAATTAGTCACATACTGCTACCGGGCGAGCCAGCACTGGAACGGGGGGACCAGGAGAGGAGCGGGAAGGCTCTATAGGACCCAGAGCCTTCCCTCTCCTTGGGTAAGTATCTGTCTCATGTTTTTAAATGCGGTTCCCATTCACTTTAACATATGTTGTAATTCTGGTGACGATGACATGTTTGGGGGCTTTGCTATTCACCGCTAAAGTCGGTCTAAAATTACGTGAAAATTACACATGATTACATGAAATCAATTGAATTTACAAGTCGTAATTACATATGGAAATGATTGCAAAATGTTGTGTAATTGTAATCAGCTGATTAAGATCATCACTACAGAAATGATCTTAATTCAGGTTGTAGATTTAAAGATAATAATTGAATTGGACACAGGAAAAGATGATGCGTTTTGTGTGACCTGCCTGCTTCCTCAGGTCTACAGTACAGTGTCTGTGCATAAACACATAATAGAACTCACAATCACATACTTAACTGCTTGCCGACCACGTCACGCCTATGGGCGTGACAGCGGCGGCAGCCCCAGGACCGCCTAACGGTCGGCGTAAGGTCCTTGGGGCTCACAGTGCAGGAGATTGCGCGCAAGCTGTGCACGCATCTCCTGTTGGTAGGTGAAGTGGAGCTCCGCCTTCAGTCTCCAAGCCGCTCTGGAGACTGTTAGATGGCGAAACCGTCATCTAATAACTGTGTACAGTGCTGTGATCTGCAGCAGTGCTGTACTGGGGACAGCCGTGTGACATGGTTGTCCCCCTGGGACACTAGAGAGCGATCGGCTCTCATAGGCAGAAGCCTATGACAGCTGATCGCCAGGATTGGCTGGTGGAGGAGGGAGGGGTTTGGGGGGGAAAATCCTACTAATCCTACTAATATAATAAATGGGAAAGTTTGGATGTTTGGATGTTTGTTACTCAATCACACAAAAATGGCTGAACGGATTTGAATGAAATTTGGTACACACATAGTACATTACCTGGAATAAAGTATAGGATACTTTTTATTCCCATAACCAAAAAGCAGGCAGAGACAAATACAAATTTCCTTGGGAAAGTTTAAACAGCAGCCATTCTTACACTTTTAATGGTAGGGTTCTCAAACTTTGCACAGTTGGTTACTGGGTGACTGGGATTAATATTCAGAAAGGTGGGTTGAGTCTACAAAAGCCAATCTAAATTCACCTATTGATTTTCTAGGGGAATATTTAGTTGCTGCCATTCTTGCACTGTTAATGGCACAAGCCTCAAACCTGGTACAGTTGATCATTGGGTGACTAGGGTTCAAAATCAGAAAAGGGGGTGGAGCCACAAACAGCCAATCAGATTTGTTTAATTTGAATGCAAATTACTGATGCCAAAGACCGCAAAGCTCACAAATTTGGTCATTGAGTAATTGTGTGTTAGGGTTAGAAAAAGTGGGCGGATCCAACACCAGCCAAATACATACCCGAGCAATGTTGGGACATCAGTGGGTGGAGAAACATACAAATTTCATTGGGAAAATGTAAACTGCAGCCATTCTTACACTGTTAATGGTAGGGTTTTCAAACTTTGCACAGTTGGTCACTGGGTGACTGGGATTAATATTCAGAAAAGTGGGTGGAGCCTACAAAAGCCCATGAAAATTCACCTATTGATTTTCAAGGGAAATATTTAATTGCTGCCATTCTTGGACTGTTAATGGCACAAGCCTCTTGCACTGTTAATCACCTGTACCTGGTACACTTGGCCATTGGGTGATTGGGGTTCAAATTCAGAAAAGTGGATCAAATTCAGCCAATCAGATTTATTTTATTTCAATGCAAATTATTGATGCCAAAGACCGCAAAGCTCACAAACTTGGTTATTAAGTAATTGAGTAATTGTGTGTTTGGGTTATTAAAAGTGGACAGAGCCAACATCGGCCAAATACATACCCGGGCAATGCCGGGCCTCCAGCTAATATTATAAATGGGAAAGTTTGGATGTTTGGATGTTTGGATGTTTGGATGTTTGTTACTCGATCACGCAACAATGGCTGAATGGATTTGAATGAAATTTGGCACACACATAGTATATTACCTGGAATAAAGTATAGGATATTTTTATTGCTATGACCACTGCTGCTCGGATACCCTTTTTCAGATCTGAATTGAATTCAGATCCGGATACCCAGATATCCGATCCGAATCGGATATTCGAGTTGGAAATTTTGGAATCCGAATCGGATATCCGAACCCAGTATCACAGATATCCGCCCGGATCCGGATATCTGGGTAGAAAACCGGAAGTGGGCTTTAAATTTGTTGTAAAACGTTTTTTTTTTTTTGCTAAATGAGGCATGGTTTTTTTTAAAAGGTAACACACACACAGTAGTAGTAGTAGCAGCAGCAGCAGCAGCAGCAGCAGCAGCAGCAGCAGCAGCAGCAGCAGCAGTAGTTCTTCTTCGGATACCCGAATATTGGATGAGCACCACTGCCTATAACCAAAAAGTGGGCGGAGACAAATACAAATTTGCTGGGAAAATATAAACTGCTGCCATTCTTACACTGTTAATGGTAGGGTTCTCAAACTTTGCACAGTTGATCATTGGGTAACTGGGATTAATCAGAAAAGTGGGTGGAGCCTATACAAGCCAATCAAAATTCACCTATTGATTTTCAAGGGGAATATTTAATTGTTGCCATTCTTGCACTGTTAATGGAACAAGCCTCAAACCTGCTACTGTTGGTCATTTGGTGACTGGGGTTCAAATTCAGAAAAAAAAAATGGAGCCACAAACAGCCAATCTTATTTGTTTTATTTCAATGCAACTTATTAATGCCAAAGACCGCAAACCTCACAGACTTGGTCATTGAGTAATTGTGTGTTAGGGTTAGAAAAAGTGGGTGCAGCCAACACCAGCCAAATACATAACCGGGCATCGTCGGGTCATCAATGGGCGGAGACAAATACAAATTTCACTGGGAAAATGTAAACTGCAGCCATTCTTACACTGTTAATGGTAGGGTTCTCAAACTTTGCACAGTTGGTCACAGGGTGACTGGGATTAATATTCAGAAAAGTGGGTGGAGCCTACAAAAGCCAATCAAAATTCACCTATTGATTTTCAAGGGGAATATGTAATTGCTGCCATTCTTGCACTGTTAATGGCACAAGCCTCAAACCTGGTACAGTTGGTCAATGGGTGACTGGAGTTCAAATTCAAAAAAAAGGGGTGAAGCCACAAACAGCCAATCAGATTTGTTTCATTTCAATGCAAATTATTGATGCTAAAGACGGCAAAGTTCACAAACTAGGTGTTTGAGTAATTGTGTGTTAGGGTAAAAAAAAAAGTGGAAAAGTGGGCGGAGCCAACATCAAGTCAAAGGCTTAACCGGGCAACACCGGGCAATCAGCTAGTAAATAAATAGTAAAAAATAATAAAAAAATAAAGACATAAATATATATTTAAAAAAAATTAACACTAGGGGGACGATCATACCCCACCAACAGAGAGCTCTGTTGGTGGGGAGAAAAGGGGGGAGGGGAGGGAATCACTTGTGTGCTGTGTTGTGCAGCCCTGCAGCTTGGCCTTAAAGCTGCAGTGGCCTATTTTGTGAAAAATGGCCTGGTCTTTAGGGGGGTTTCAGCCCGTAGACCTTAAGAGGTTAAAGAGAGTCTGAAGTGATTTAAAATACCTGTTTTCATTCAGAAGGCCACTTCAGCATTATGATCAAAACTGATTTGCTGTAACAGAGCGGCAGAACGAGGTCTTAATCCCCCCGAAATCCCTGAGGCAAAATTCTTCCTTTCTTCCCGTTACAGGCAGAGCTTTGTGCTGTAGCTCTGCCTCTGATTTAGTCAATATCCGCCTGATCTCTGTCTCTCTCCGCCCCTTTCAGTCTTCTTTCACTGAGAGGGGTGGGAGAGGTGGATATCGGCAGAGATTGATTGGACAGGAGGCAGAGCCACAACGTAAAGCTCTACTTTCCCGGGCCACAAAATCCACGACCTGGAAAGTCGTGGAATTCTGCCCCGGGGTTTCGGGGGTTAAATACCTCGTTCTGTAGTGCTGTTGCGGCTAATCCGATTGGATTATTATAATGCTGTAGCAGCCTGCTAAATAAAAACAGGTATTTTAAAATTATTCAGTCTCTCTTTAAGTAAACATAAATTCAATATATGCCATAAATAACAAATGAATAATAAAACAATCAGTTGAGTGAATTTAAAACTCTGTCCCTAATGGGGTTCATCTAAAATAACCTAGAGTGGTACATGAAAAGGGAATTGCATCTTGCACACTTTCGTTATATAAAACATTGTATACACGCTAGATGAAACCCGATCTGCCAAGAATCTACCATGTATACAGTGGCCCCCGACCCCTCTGGCCTGATGGCTATTTGCTACAGCTGAGAGATGGCCGAGAGCAATGTTGCTTGCAAATTTTTGCTTAAAGGGAAGGTTCAAGCAAAATAAAAAAATGAGATTCACTTACCTGGGGCTTCTACCAGCCCCATGTAGCCATCCTGTGCCCTTGTAGTCACTCACTGCTGCTCCAGTCCCCCGCCACCAGCTAGTTCTGCTTCTACCAGCCCCATGTAGCCATCCTGTGCCCTCGTAGTCACTCACTGCTGCTCCAGCCCCCCGCCACCAGCTAGTTCTGCTTCTACCAGCCCCATGTAGCCATCCTGTGCCCTTGTAGTCACTCACTGCTGCTCCAGTCCCCCGCTGGCAGCTTTCTGACCTCGGAGGTCAGGGCCACATTGCATACATTTTCACGCATTCCAGCTAGTGCAGGAACAAAAATGTATGCGTTTCACCACTAACGCGTAAAAATGTATGTGTTAATGATCCTGCACTAGCGGGAATGTGTAAAAATGTACGCAATTCGGCCCTGACCTCCGAGGTCAGAAAGCTGCCAGCGGGGGACTGGAGCAGCAGTGAGTGACTACGAGGGCACAGGATGGCTGCATGGGCTGGTAGAAGCCCCAGGTAAGTGAATCTCATTTTTTTTTTTGCTTGGACCTTCCCTTTAAGTGATTTTCACATCAAAATGCTATTTTCGACTCTGAGACATTTTCACGAAAAATGCAGGCTTGTATTTTGAAAAATCTTTATTTTTCCCACAAAAATGTGAAAAATAACAAAGGAATTTTTTTCAATGTAATTGAAAATGGAATTTAGCATAATTTTTGCGAAAATTAATGTGAAAAGAATATTGGCATTTTTACTCATCACTGGCCAAGAGCATTGTTCTCAACACTTATACCTCCCACCGTGTGACATTACTCTTGCAGTCTATGGACACGTCTGTATGTCTGATGGTCAACATGCCTCATACTTATATGTACGTGGTTTTAAAATGCTAAATAGCAGCAGCATTTCTGGATTCAGAGCGGAATGTTCACAGGGTTTTTTTTTTTTTTTTTTTTTGACTGTTATGGGCAGATTCGGCAAAGAGACAGATTTATCTCTAACTGAATCTGATTAGATATAAATGTGTATCTTGGTTGAAGCTGCACATACACTACAGGCCGATTCCCGTCCGATTTGAGCATGAAATCTTCAGGGAATCGTCTGAGCTGCCGCGTCTGTCCCACTGCCCCCCCCATGTATAAATCTGGCCCCCCGGTGAGTGCATTAATACATTACCTGTGTGGTAGCAGCCACCGTGCGGGGACAGTCCATCTTGCCAGGCAGCCGCATAGCCTCGTACATATCAACAAAAAACGTATGCGCTTAGGATCAGACAAAATTACATGCGTGGTTCGCGTTCCACTATTGTTGTGTAAACATTATCAGAGAAAGTGTTCAAAAAGGTCCGCACTCATTTACAAGGATTAAAAATCAAAGAAAGTCTCACGTCCTTGTTCAAGTCTTTAGCAAATACTCCAAGCTAGGATCTGGACAAGACCATCCACTTCAATTCATATAAACCATGTATTCACGTCACATGTAAGAAAAACACAAATAGAAACGCACATATAGTGCATCACTGATGGATTGATGGGATTCCAACACCTCTCCGCAGTGTTTTACCTCCACCTCACACTACACCATCCGTGCTGGGACACCCCCCCACAGTGCCCGCACTCACCCAAATGCCCTCCAAAGTATCCGGAGGTTGGAATTACAGCTTATGGGGGTTAAGACCGTCAGTATACCGATCAATCCTCTCCTGCTTCTCAATAATCACTTGACTCCTTAGTAGCACTAAGACTAAAACATACTGACATAGTGTAAAAACGTCAGGTTTTAATGGATAAAAAGAAATATTGCACTCACAAGCGTAAGCTTTGGACAAGCATATCAGATACAAAGAAAGTCCCCGGGTGACCGTCCCGTCTGCTGCCGTCTCAGAAACTCGCCAGACGCTGCTTCCTTGCACTTCTGTAAACTCTCCGCGGAGCCACGGCACACGCGACCAGCAAGGAGAGACTGAGAATATACGGAAGTGCGCGGAGCAGCGTCTGGCGAGTTTCTGAGACGGCAGCAGACGGGACGGTCACCCGGGGACTTTCTTTGTATCTGATATGCTTGTCCAAAGCTTACGCTTGTGAGTGCAATATTTCTTTTTATCCATTAAAACCTGACGTTTTTACACTATGTCATTATGTTTTAGTCTTAGTGCTACTAAGGAGTCAAGTGATTATTGAGAAGCAGGAGAGGATTGATCGGTATACTGACGGTCTTAACCCCCATAAGCTGTAATTCCAACCTCCGGATACTTTGGAGGGCATTTGGGTGAGTGCGGGCACTGTGGGGGGGGGGTGTCCCAGGCCAGCACGGATGGTGTAGTGTGAGGTGGAGGTAAAACACTGCGGAGAGGTGTTGGAATCCCATCAATCCATCAGTGATGCACTATATGTGCGTTTCTATTTGTGTTTTTCTTACATGTGACGTGAATACATGGTTTATATGAATTGAAGTGGATGGTCTTGTCCGGATCCTTGCTTGGAGTATCTGCTAAAGACTTGAACAAGGACGTGAGACTTTCTTTGATTTTTAATCCTTGTAAATGAGCGCGGACCTTTTTGAACACATAGCCTCGTACATGCTAGCAGCACATAGCGTCTGATGCCATAAAACTGCATTTTGTGTTCAATTATGTTATCTTTGACTAATAGTTAACAGTTTTTGATGAGCAGAAACATTTAAGTGTGACAAACATGCACAAGAATAAGAAATCAGGAAGGGGGCAAATAGTTTTTCACACCACTGTATTCATATCTAAGAGTGTAAACGAGGTTGAAGTTGCAAGAGGGGACAACTTCAACAAATGGATAAAAGACAAAGTTCCTCACTAGAGAGGGACCTGTGGTGTTACCTTCTCCCGATATCCCCCCCCCCATATGGTTCCTACCCCTCCTTCTCCTGTCATGGCTTCCTCCATTTTTTTTAGATTTTTTTGTTTGTGTGGGCCTGTGTCCCTTGTGTTGCTTGGGGAGTTGGTCACGGGAAGATTGGCTGCTTACCCTGACTCCCCAGGTCCTTCTGAGACTTCAGACTGGAAATCTGAAAGGCTGTGACTTTTTTTTTTCTTTTTTTTTTTTGAGGGGAAGTGGGTGCCTTCTTAAAACGGATTTGGGTGTATTTGGCGACTTTGATGTGGAGCCCCACTTGCCCGGTTCATATATTAAACCCTCTCTGTAATCATAGACGTCTCTCAAGTACTTGGACCTTCTGAATTTCATCATTATAGCTCCACCTAATTTAGATTGTAAGCTTGCAAGGGCAGGGCTCTCTCCCCCTTTTGTGTCTTGAAAATTATTATACATTTTAATTATCATGTTACTTTCATTACCAATCCTATATTTTATATAATTTTTGTATTTTGTCACTAATTACGTATCTTGTATATTGGTGTACACCATTCTCTGTATTATTATGTACCCCGTGTTCGCTTCTTACTTTGTACAGCACCACAGACTATGTTGGCGCTTCATAAATCAATAATAATAATAATTTAAAAAAAACCATTTCCATTCAAGTTATCGTAGATCTTAAAATTGGCGAATTTGTTGATCTCAGATTGAAATCAGGAGATTTTTAAAATAAGATCAACATGTTTCCATTCCCCATAAACAATAATTTATGTAGCAATAACAATAACAATAACAATAATATTTATATAGCGCTTTTCTCCCTGGGGACTCAAAGTGCTGTGACCCTGCATTATGCAGTCTCAGAGGCTCGGGAAAAGAGGTGAGTTCTTAGCCTTTTGTTAAAGCTGTCCAGAGAAGGAGCCTCTCGTACTGATTGTGGAAGTGAGTTCCATAGAGTTGGGGCTGCATAGGAAAAGGCCCGAGCACCAAATGTTAGGTGTATCCTGGGAATTACCAGCTTCATCTTGTTGGCAGAGTGGAGGGTGCGTGGAGGGGCATAAAGTTCCAATAGATCCGCTATGTATTTGGGTCCCATGTGGTGTAGAGCCTTGAATGTCAGCAGGCAGATCTTATAATTGATTCTCCATTTTACTGGCAACCAGTGAAGAGTTTGCAGTATTGGGGTGACGTGTGAGCTGCGGGGGGCATTGCAGTCCTTGGCGAGATGTGTGAGCTGCGGGGAGCATTGCAGTACTGGGGTGATGTGTGAGCTGCGGGGGGCATTGCAGTACTGGGGAGATGTGTGAGCTGCGGGGGGCATTGCAGTACTGGGGTGATGTGTGAGCTGCAGGGGGCACTGCAGTACTGGGGTGATGTGTGAGCTGCAGGGGGCATTGCAGTACTGGGGTGATGTGTGAGCTGCGGGGGACATTGGCTAGGAGTCTGGCTGCAGCATTCTGTACTAGCTGTAAGGGGCGCAGAGCCTTATCTGTAGATCAGATGAACAGGGCGTTGCAGTAGTCTAGGCGGGAGGATACAAATGCATGAACCAGGGCAGGTAGGTCTTCAGCTGGGATAAGGTGTTTGATTTTCGCTATATTTCTTAGATGGAAGAAAGAAGACTTGACGACAGCTGATACCTGCTGTCTGAGTTTTAGATTCCCATCCAGGATCACCCCAAGGCTTCGCACAGAGTCTTTATACTGTACAGTATCTCCCCCAATTGCTAGTTTGAGGTGGTGAGCGTTTTGAATTTGTAAAATGTAGCAGGCGTGAGAGACATCAGAGCTGCCACAGAAGACGTTGCAGTGACAGCAGGCATCCAGAGTGGTGAGAGCAGTGCCCATACATAGGTGGAAACATCCGTGGGGATGAACATGGAATACAGTTCCTCATGTGTCAGGATGGCTGGAGTGAGTGGCTACTGTTCAATTCTATTTACCATTGCTGTGTGGGTTGGTATCCAGAAAAATGCTAAAGGTCGGGACTTTCTGTCCCATCAATGAAGAAGGGAATGGACATGTGTGGACAGTTCCTTGTAACAACATTGTATCAATTTTCTGGTTCATGTATCCAGCTCTGTGCAGACTGGTAAATAGTATGTTTTTCATGCATATGTGAACTCTGTTTTACTCCATTTTTAAACAATAGTTCAGTATAGTGTTTTGTATACTTAACCTCCTTGCCGGTTTTCCCGACCTGAGCTCGGGGTAGAAAAAAGAAGCCATTAGCGGTGACCCTGAGCTCAGGTCGGGGTAGGCATTGCAGAGCTTTACCTTTAGTTGTGGAGTCCCGCACGTGATCTCGCTGCGCAGCGGGACTCCAGCCTCTCTCCCCGGCAGTGTGGGGTAGTGTTGGGCGAACAGTGTTCGCCACTGTTCGGGTTCTGCAGAACATCACCCTGTTCGGGTGATGTTCGAGTTCGGCCGAACACCTGGTGGTGTTCGGCCAAACTGTTCGGGGTTCGCCGAACTACTGAATGCATGGCCGAACAGGGCCCCTGTTCGGCCGAACAGGGCCCTGTTCGGCCGAATACTGCCCCCCATGGGGTCGCAGGCATAAGGGGGGAGCATGCCCCGATCGCGGGGGGGTCGGAAATTCCCCCCACCCCCTCCGCTAGCGCTCCCCCCTCTGCCCGCTTCCCCATACAAAAAGTTTGAAACAAGTTCAATAGTACCTGGGCTGGTGGCACTGGCTGGCAGTGGAGTGAGGAGGAGGAGGAGTCCGAGTAGCAGAGTGACGTTGAGGCCGGGCAGCGGGCGGTTCAGCGCTAGTACCCTTGTGGTACTTCCGCCCTTTCTCTGACCTCACGTCCTCTGCATACGAGGGTACGCATCACGCGTACCCTCGTATGCGTCATCACGCAGAGGACGTGAGGTCAGAGAAAGGGCGGAAGTACCACAAGGGTACTAGCGCTGAACCGCTCGCTGCCCGGCCTCAACGTCACTCTGCTACTCGGACTCCTCCTCACTCCACTGCCAGCCAGTGCCACCAGCCCAGGTACTATTGAACTTGTTTCAAACTTTTTGTATGGGGAAGCGGGCAGAGGGGGGAGCGCTAGCGGAGGGGGTGGGGGGAATTTCCGACCCCCCCCGCGACCGGGGCATGCTCCCCCCTTATGCCTGCGACCCCATGGGGCCCCCAAAATGGGCATGTTCGGGGGTCCCATTGACTCCCATTGAGTTCGGCGTTCGGGCCGAACATGCCGAACATCTGGCCCATGTTCGGCCTGTTCGGCCCGAACCCGAACATCCAGGTGTTCGCCCAACACTAGTGTGGGGTCTTTCCCTGGCCGCCGGGATCCCCCATGTCCCCGCTATTCTTCCGGGGACCCGGCAGCCAGTTGGAGCAGCGGAGCCGTGGTGGTGGCAGCAGAGCGGTGGTGGCAGCGTGACGTCATCGGGGGCGGGGCTAATATTGAAAACGAACTTCTCTATATTAGAGAAATATAGAGAAGTTTGTTTATATGTATATTAGCGCCATCTTGTGGGCAAAGAGAAAACTGCAGCACAGGAGCCCAGAATGGTAATTTTTTTTTTATTTTGCTGCAGATCTCCCTGCCAGAATAATTTTTTTCAGGTTTTAGGGTCTGAAAGAGTGGAAAAAAATTGCACCGCTTTTAGACCCTAAAATCTGGAAAGAATCAGAACGGCAAGGAAGTTAATATTAACATTTGCCCTACATGGTTGTAACAATTCTTATCTTATGTGGTTAATACTTTTGAAAGTCTACTTGAACCTCTATAGATGTTTTCCAATCTGTTTAAAAGTGAGGGATATAAGAGCATTGTCAGTACTGGGCAAATATTAAAATGCACTCATTATACATGTAACACATATTTTGGCAACAGAAGAAAAAACATTTTTTTTTACAATTCTGTCAAGTAATTGTATTGCAGCTGCATCTGTAAATGTAAATCTGTCTCATATTATGAATATAAGGTGCTGGTAACTGTGTGTCTCTCCTGTGCTGAGGATGTGCACAGCTGCCGGTGACAAGAGATCTCCTATATGACATGACCTGGTCTCCTGTCTGTTATCTGCTGTCACTCCTCTCTGTCACTTACTATGGGGCAGTCATAGCCTGGAGCCTGGACACTCAGTATATGACATGACCTGGTCT
Source organism: Hyperolius riggenbachi (assembly GCF_040937935.1). NCBI lineage: Eukaryota > Metazoa > Chordata > Amphibia > Anura > Hyperoliidae > Hyperolius > Hyperolius riggenbachi. Next base: position 8,850,227 of record NC_090646.1, on the reverse strand, counting down.
CCTGTACAGCCTGTTATCTGCTTTCACTCCTCTCTGTCACTTACTATGGATCAGTCATAGCCTGGAGCCTGGACACTCAGTATATGACATGACCTGGTCTCCTGCCTGTTATCTGCTGTCACTTCTCTCTGTCACTTACTATGGGGCAGCCATAGCCTGGACACTCAGTATATGACATGACCTGGTCTCCTGTCTGTTATCTGCTGTCACTCCTCTCTGTCACTTACTATGGAGCAGCCATAGCCTGGACACTCAGTATATGACATCACCTGGTCTCCTGTCTGTTATCTGCTGTCACTCCTCTCTGTCACTTACTATGGAGCAGCCATAGCCTGGACACTCAGTATATGACATCACCTGGTCTCCTGTCTGTTATCTGCTGTCACTCCTCTCTGTCACTTACTATGGAGCAGCCATAGCCTGGACACTCAGTATATGACATCACCTGGTCTCCTGTACAGTTTGTTATCTACTGTCACTCCTCTCTGTTACTTACTATTGGGCAGTCATAGCCTGGAGACTGGACACTCAGTATATGACATGACCTGGTCTCCTGTACAGTCTGGTATCTGCTGTCACTCCTCTCTGTTACTTACTATTGGGCAGTCAAAGCCTGGGGCCTGGACACTCAGTATATGACATGACCTGGTCTCCTGTACAGTCTGTTATCTGCTGTCACTTCTCTCTGTCACTTACTATGGAGCAGTCATAGCCCGGAGCCTGGACACTCAGTATATGACATGACCTGGTCTCCTGTACAGTCTGTCTGTTATCTGCTGTCACTCCTCTCTGTCACTTACTATGGAGCAGTCATAGCCCGGAGCCTGGACACTCAGTATATGACATGACCTGGTCTCCTGTACAGTCTGTCTGTTATCTGCTGTCACTCCTCTCTGTCACTTACTATGGAGCAGTCATAGCCCGGAGCCTGGACACTCAGTATATGACATGACCTGGTCTCCTGTACAGTCTGTTATCTGCTGTCACTCCTCCCTGTCACTTACTATGGAGCAGTCATAGCCCGGAGCCTGGACACTCAGTATATGACATGACCTGGTCTCCTGTACAGCCTGTCTATTATCTGCTGTCACTCCTCTCTGTCACTTACTATGGAGCAGTCATAGCCCGGAGCCTGGACACTCAGTATATGACATGACCTGGTCTCCTGTACAGTCTGTCTGTTATCTGCTGTCACTCCTCTCTGTCACTTACTATGGAGCAGTCATAGCCCGGAGCCTGGACACTCAGTATATGACATGACCTGGTCTCCTGTACAGTCTGTTATCTGCTGTCACTCCTCCCTGTCACTTACTATGGAGCAGTCATAGCCCGGAGCCTGGACACTCAGTATATGACATGACCTGGTCTCCTGTACAGCCTGTCTATTATCTGCTGTCACTCCTCTCTGTCACTTACTATGGAGCAGTCATAGCCCGGAGCCTGGACACTCAGTGCAGACTCAGTGCCTCTAGATTTGTGTTTGGATATGAATATTATAAAGAAGGAGATTGTATTATCGGAGGATTAATCTCTGCTCACTATGAATCCCGAAGAAGAGCTCATGAAGAGATTAACACATTTCTATTATCCCCTGTCTGTCTATAGTAAGTCTTTTATATGCAATTAGTTTGCAGTCAGTGTATATATTATGGAAGCATATCCTGCCAGAAGTCCGGCAGCTTATTATGGCCAAGACTGTAACCAGGTCCTCCAGATCTAGTTACAGTCATGTTAGGCCAGATGAATCCTGGAAGCTTCTCTTTCAATTCTATATATATATATACTAAGACCTCTAGCTTCTATTGGTGAAGAGCATTCTCCAGATCTAGTACCATGTTCTGGATGTAAGTCGTGGTAGTGTCAGGTAATTCCTGTCCTTCTATGCTCAGCTTTACCCAAAGGATATAACAAGAAGAAGAAGTGGACAAGTGTAGACATCCTGCTTTATAGTCTGACTAAGCAACTCAAGATAAATCCACAGAAATTAGTCTGGTAACTTACCGTATTTTTCGTGCTATAAGACGCTCCAGACTATGAGACACACCTAGGTTTAGATGCCAAAAATCAGGGGAAAAAATACTATACCTTGTGCATCTATAGTGCAGGGGCGTCTTATGGACCTATTCCCCCATTGCTGTCTCTAAGCTGCTCTGCCCAGCTACACTTCTATCCCCCTCCTGGCCCCACCAGTTACTCTACACTACAAACTGCCCTAACTCCTGCTGGCCCACCAGCTATGCTTCACAACACAACACAATGCTATGCTACACTAACACACAACACTAAACTAACACTACACAAACAATGAACTCACACTACACTACGCTACCCTTCACTACACTAACACTTCCATACTGCACCTGATCCTGCCGCCATACTCCTCTTTCCCCTCTCCAGTAGTCTTCAGTTCAGTAAACAGGCTCCTCTTCTCCTGGAGCAGGGTGGAGGCAGGAAGCATGAAAGACCCGAGAAAGCTGAGGTGCCATCTAGAGGAGAAGAGGAGCCTGTTGCCCGCACTGAAGACCACTGGAGAGGGGGAAGAGGAGCATGGCGATGGATGGGTAAGTGCTCCTTGTGCACTCTGCATCTATTTACTGTATCTTTGGACTGTAAGACACACCCAGTTTTTCCCCTCAAGTTTTGGGGAAGAAAAAGACTAATACGGTATTTACCAGCAGCTGGTTATGACTTACATAATGATCATGGAGGGAGGTTAGTGTGTCCAGAGTCCAGTACATTAACCTCCCTGGCGGTAAGCCCGAGCTGAGCTCGGGCTATGCCGCGCAGGGGGAGATCTCAGCCCCTGGTGGGGCGATTTTTAATCTGTAAATTGCTGTGCGCGCAGCCAGCACTTTGCTAGCCGCGCGCACAGCTTGATCGCCGCCGCTCTGCGGCGATCGGCCGCACGCAGCGGCGAAAGAGGGCCCCCCCCCCCCCGCCAGAGCCCTGCGCTGCCCGGACCAATGAGTTCCGGGCAGCGCTATGGGCTGGATCGGAGGTGTCTGACGTCAGGACGTCGGCTGACGTCCATGACGTCATCCCGATCGTCGCCATGGCGACAGGAGAAGCCAAACAGGGGAACGCGTTGTATACGCGTTCCCCTGTTTGCTATAGATGCCGGCGACGATCGCACTAGAGGGACACATGCGCCCTCTAGTGGTGTTTCATGTAGCTACCACTCTGGTAGCTTTACATGAAACAAAAAAAAAAAAATTTAAAAAAAAGTTTTTTTTTGCCAATTTGGCAAAAAAAATTAACCGCCAGGGAGGTTAAGTGAATGGGGCATTGCTAAAATGGAAATAGGTGCAATTAGCACTGACCTAACAATTCTTTTGGACTCTGGACGTACTTACTCCATTACCACCTCAGTCAGTAGCAATTGCTAATATGCAAACCTGGATCTACCTTCAGCTCTCAGTGACCCACTCTCTGTCTCAGGTCATCTAATGTCTCTGCCACTTCTAGGTTGGCACTCATTCATGATGTCATCCAGTGCATGACGCCAGCTAGCAATGGGGTCTCCATGGCAACGTCACTTCACTAATACTTTTATACTGGGTCAAAAAGGGCTTAATAAAAACCTCAGAACATGGGAGGGAGATTGCTCAGCAATAGTGATGAGCAGGAATTATGCTCATGTGTAATTATGCATCGTAATACCCAATTACGCATCATATTTGTAATGTCCACAAAAAATAGAACGATGTCTGGCACTATAGTTTAATATGCAGCAAAGGGGCACATGCATAGCAAGTTGTGGTACAACATAGCAGATGAAAACAAACTTGAAAAACATCAAAGGAGTGTCATCTAGAGATGGTTCCAGGCGAACTTAGGGGGTTCGCGTTTGCCTGCGCCGGGCGAACTTTTGCAGAAGTTCGATTCGCCCCATAATGCACTATGAGGGTCAACTTTGACCCTCTGCATCACAGTCAGCAGGCACATTGTAGCCATTCAGGCTACAGTAATCCCTGGAGCCCCACCCCCCCTTATATAAGGCAGGGTCCGGCGGCCATTACACTCACTCGTGTGCCTGCTAGAGAGAGGAAAGGGACAGCTGCTGCAGACTTTTTCTCCTAGGGACAGATTAGTTCGGTTCTAGGCTGCTTTGCTTGCTCCTGACTGATTATTATTGCTTTTAAAGCACCCATCAACAGCAACAGCTCTTTTCAGAGCTCATCCTGTACATATTTTTTTTTTCTGTGTGTCAAACTGACACTTTTGTTGCATGCACAGCCTTGCTAATTAATAGTGTGTGTGCCACTGCCAGCAGCCCAGCACATTCAGTGACTACCTGTGTGTGTGACAGGGAGCTGCACATTGTACTACCCAGTACTGCATATACCCCAGTACCTGTTGTGTTTACTTAACACACCTCATCACTGCATATACCTAGCTTTGTGTTGAGTGAACCCAGCTCACTGCGTCTAACTACCTGTTGTGTTGAGTGAACCCACCTGGCCACCTCACTGCATCTAACTACCTGTTGTGTTGAGTGAACCCACCTGGCCACCTCACTGCATCTTACTACCTGTTGTGTTGAGTGAGAACCCACCTCACTGCATCTTAAGTACCTTTACTGTTCAGTGAACCCAGCTCACTGCATCTTACTACCTGTTGTGTTGAGTGAGAACCCACCTCACTGCATCTTAAGTACCTTTACTGTTCAGTGAACCCAGCTCACTGCATCTAACTACCCAGTACCTGCTGTGTTTACTTAACCCACCTCATCACTGCATATACCTAGCTTTGTGTTGAGTGAACCCAGCTCACTGCATCTAACTACCTGTTGTGTTGAGTGAACCCACCTGGCCACCTCACTGCATCTAACTACCTGTTGTGTTGAGTGAGAACCCACCTCACTGCATCTTAAGTACCTTTACTGTTCAGTGAACCCAGCTCCCTGCATCTTACTACCTGTTGTGTTGAGTGAACCCACCTCACTGCATATACCTAGCATCCCCCCGAGATGGACAAAATGTACAAACCAGGTAGAGGAAGAGGTAGAGGCAGACCCAGAGGAAGGCCACCAGGCACCGGCAGGTCTGTGGCTGTGCGAGGTGGTGTTGCTGTGATTTCGTGCGGACCTGGCCCAAAATACAGTGCTCAGAAGAAGGCACGTGCCATCACTTCAAAAAATCGTGAGGAGGTGCTTGAGTATTTAACACAGAACACCTCATCTCCTGCAGCCACCAGCGCTACAACAAGCACCACATCCGCTGCATTTGACACTTCGCAGGAGTTATTTGGTGGTGGTGAAATCACTGTTTCCCAGCCACTACTGAAACAACAACAAGAAGGCGCAGGTACACCACTTCATACGTCTGAGTTAGGTGGCATAGTATGGACGTAACGTGTGTGGATGGGGATGATGGACCACCTGAAGTTGGTGCAGTTGAGGAGGTGTCTGAGGAAAGCGCAGCTGGCCAGGAGGATTATGATGACGATTATACGGATACCACATATGTTCCCGGTAGAGGAGATGACCAGGGGGACAGTTCAGAGGAGGAGTCAGAGAGGAGTAGGAGGAGACGACTCCATGATAGAAGCAGAGTGAGCTCATCCTCAGAAACAGCTGGGGGCAGTGTCCGGCGCCATGTATCACCAGCTATGGCTAGCCAGCCAACATGCCCTTCAACGTCAGCTGCTGATGCAACCGTAGCGCCATCACCCCAAGGGGGCTCAGCGGTTTGGAAATTTTTTCACCTGTGTGTCTCAGATCGGAGCAAAGCCATCTGTTGTCTCTGCCAGCAAAAATTGAGCCGTGGAAAGGCCAACTCTCACGTAGGGACAAGTGCCTTAGGAAGGCACCTGGAGAGAAGGCACAAACAGCTATGGCAAGAACACCTGAGGAAAAGCAGCACCCCTCAAAAGACAAGCCACCCTCCTTCTCCTCTTCTTCCTTCAGGTGCATCGTCTTCATCCACTTTCTCCCTTGCAACTTCACAGCCACCCTCCTCCACACCGCCTCTTCCCTTCAGCGGTTCCTTCTCCTCTGCCCACAGCAGTACCCAGCTGTCCGTGAAGGAAGTATTTGAGCGGAAGAAGCAAATGTCTGCCAGTCACCCTCTTGCCTGGCGTCTGACAGCTGGCACGGCGGAACTATTAGCTCGCCAGCTATTACCATACAAGCTGGTGGAGTCGGAGGCTTTCCGTAAGTTTGTGGCCATTGGTACACCGCAGTGGAAGATACCAGGCCGCAATTATTTTTCACAAAAGGCCATACCCAAACTGTACCGTGCAGTTGAGAGGCAAGTGGTGTCATCTCTGGCACACAGCGTTGGGTCAAGGGTCCACCTGACCACGGATGCCTGGTCTGCCAAGCACGGGCAGGGCCAACATTACATACACAGCCCATTGGGTCAACCTGGTGACCGATGGCAGCAAGCAGGGAGTACGTGGCTGCGCAGCGGACCGACTTGTCACACCTCCACGGCTTGCAGGCAGGCCTCCAGCCACCTCCTCTCCACCTGCTATCACCGCTTCGCTGTCGTCATCCTCCTCCTCCTCCTTGGCTGGTGCCGCGATCTCCTCTCCAGCTACACAGCCCCAGCACCCCAGGGCCTATGCTGCATGCCATGTACGACGGTGTCACGCAGTGTTAGACATGTCTTGCCTGAAAGCGGAGAGTCACACTGGAGCAGCTCTCCTGGCTGCTCTTAACAAACAGATGGAGCAATGGCTGACCCCGCACAAGCTTGAGATCGGTAACCTGGTGTGTGACAACGGCAGCAATCTCATTGCTGCGTTGAATTTGGGAAAGCTGACACACATACCCTGCATGGCACATGTGCTGAATCTGGTCTTTCAAAGATTTGAGTCCAAGTACCCAGGCTTAGAGGACGTCCTGAAGCAGGCCAGGAAGTTGTGTGGGCATTTAAGGCGCTCTTACAAGGCCATGGCACGCTTTGCGGACATTCAGCGTAGAGACAACTTGCCGGTGAGACGCCTGATTTGCGATAGCCCGACTCGCTGGAATTCCACCCTGCTGATGTTCTCTCGCCTGCTAGACCAGGAGAAAGCCGTCACCCAGTACCTGTATCATTACAGTACAAGGACACAATCTGGGAGGATGGGGATGTTGTGGCCCAACAACTGGACACTGATGCAAAATGCGTGCAGGGTCATGGAGCCCTTTGAGGAGGTGACCAAACTGGTGAGTCGCGATGAGGGCACCATCAGCGACTTGATCCCCTATGCCTACTTCCTGGAGCGTGCCGTGCGTAGAGTGGTGGATACAGCTGTGGAGGAGCGTGAACGAGAAGAGTTACGGCAGCAGGAGTCGTGGGAGCCATTTACACTCGAACCCGATGTTCCCACAACACCTGTGGCAGCACAGAGGGGGGAGGAGGAGGAGGAAGAAGAGGAGTCGTGTGGGGAAGGAGAGGAGTCAGACTCTGATGATGGTGATGATGAGGAAGGTGTTTCTGTGGAGGAGGAAGAGGCGGCGGAAGAAGAACAACCGCGGCAGCCGTCACAGGGGGCTTCTGCTGCTCCACGTTCCCGTGGTATTGTTCGTGGCTGGGGGGAGGAAGAGGAGTAGCGTCCCGTCACTGAGGAAAAGCAAGAGGAGATGGAGAGTACGTCTGCATCCAGCTTTGTGCAGATGTCCTCTTTCATGTTGTACAGCCTGTTGAGGGACCCCCGTATCAAAAAACTCAAGTCGAATGACCTGTACTGGGTGGCCACGCTACTAGACCCTCGGTACAGGCACAAAGTGGCGGACCTGTTAACAACTCAACAGAAGGCGGAAAGGATGCAGCACTTGCAGAACAAGCTGTCGATGATGCTTTACAATGCGTTTAAGGGTGATGTGGCTGCACAACGCAATCAAGGTACCACTGGCAGTAACCCTCCTCCTCCCAAGTCCACGCCAAGACAGGACGCTCCAGCGATCTCAGGGTGATGTCAGACATGTGGACGTTCTTTAGTCCAACTCCTCGCCATAGTCCTTTCGGATCCACCCTCCACCAATGCCTGGACCGGCAGGTAGCCGACTACCTGGCCTTGAGTGTGGATGTAGACACTGCGAAAAGCGACGACGAACCCTTGGACTACTGGTTGTGCAGGCTTGACCTGTGGCCAGAGCTGTCCCAATTTGCCATACAACTTCTCTCTTGCCCTGCCGCAAGCATCCTGTCAGAAAGGACCTTCAGTGCAGCTGGAGGCATAGTTACTGAGAAGAGAAGTCGCCTAAGTCACGACAGTGTTCAGTTCCTGACCTGAATGAGGAATGGATCCCGGAGGGCTACTGCACGACCGAAGACTAAGTCAGTCCCCACACACAGCATCTCTGCCTGCAGGCCGCTTGCCTTCTCCGCCACCACCAACAGGGTCCAGGACTCTGGGCGGATTCCTGAATTTTAATTTTTCTGGTGCGTGTACATGCCTGCCTAATTTTTCTGGCTGCACTGTGGGTGGCTGCAACAAAAAAACAAAAGGCATGTACATGTGCCCATCCCCCTTTGTGATAATTACCTTGCCGCGGTAAAGGGGCTTGCGTATCACAATGAAGCAATGACCGCCGGCTATTTGAGTGTCTCGGGTGGGGTGGCACACAAAAGATAATAAGGTTGTTGCTTCATTGTGGTCAGACCAAATTTGATCAGCTGGACAGTCACTGTTGTTCTATCATTGAGCTACCACAGCCCGGCGACCATATGGGCTTGAAAAACGCCACGGCCTACACTCTGGCCACGGTACGCACCACTCCAGCACGGCCGTCACTACGCAAACAGCTGTTTGCGGTGTGTTACACAGTGAGTTTGGTGTGTCAGTGTGAAGCAGAACTCTAATTACACTCCCTGATTGATGTATACCCATGCAAGATGTTTGAAAGCACGTTAGGCCTACAATTTAGCATTCAATGTGATTTCTGCCCTTAAAACGCTGCTTTGCGTCAAATCCAGAATTTTCACCGGGACTTTGGGCATGTATCCCACTCCGCCATGCCCCCCTCCAGGTGTTAGACCCCTTGAAACATCTTTTCCATCACTTTTGTGGCCAGCAAAATTTTTTCTATTTTTCAAAGTTCGCCTCCCCATTGAAGTCTATTGCGGTTCGCAAACTTTTACGCGAACCGAACCTTCGGCGAAGGTTCGCGAACTGGGTTCGCGAACCGAAAATCGGAGGTTCGCGACATCTCTATTGTCGTCCCTAGAGTTCAAAAAGCTGTACCTGGGTGCAGTGGGAGGTAGCGGGTGCCATCAGGTGCACGGCCCAACGATCGTTTCGCGTGGTTTGCACCAAGCTTCTACTGGGGTGTAAGTGCACGAATGGTGAGAACAGCAGCGGAGTTTAAAGTGCGCTCAAAGACACGCTTCCGGTCCACCGTAAAGACCCGCCCACTAAAGGGTACTACTCATATCTGGGTGCGCGGCCAGGAAGGGATGGTGGAGCGCCCCGCCATTAGTGAATGGTCATGTGTGCACGTCACGAATGATGTTGCTACACTATGGCCAATGGCTGGGTGTGGGATGGTCCTTCTGTACACAGCTGGGCGCATTGCGTCCCACCGTGCTGTTTAATAGGAGTTACCTTGGCAACATAGAAGCCTAATTCGGGGAATACCCGGAAGCTAATGCGCCATCTGAAGAAGGGAAAGGGGACAGCTATTAACAGGGCAACAAAAACATTTAAAAAGATTGCCTACAGAATAATTTGAGAAATTCTCACATAAATGGCTCTATTAGCCTATTGGACTCCTGCCTGGACTGAGCAAAAAGGTGAATAGATACTAACTAGGGTGGGTGGGAAGTATCTATTCACCTTTTTGCTCATTCCAGGCAGGAGTCCAATAGGCTAATAGAGCCATTTATGTGAGAATTTCTCTATTTATTCTGTAGGCAATCTTTTTACATGCATACATGACCATTCACTAATGGTGGGGCGCTCCACCATCCCTTCCTGGCCGCGCACCCAGATATGAGTAGTACCCTTTGGTGGGCGGGTCTTTACAGTGGACCGGAAGCGCGTCTTTGAGCGCACTTTAAACCCCGCTGCTGTTCTCACCATTCGTGCACTTACACCCCAGTAGAAGCTTGGTGCAAACCACGCAAAACGGTCGTCGGGCCGTGCACCTGATGGCACCCGCTACCTCCCACTGCACCCAGGTACAGCTTTTTGAACACCAGGGACGACACTAGAGATGTCGCGAACCTCCGATTTTCGTAAAAGTTCGCGAACCGCAATAGACTTCAATGGGGAGGCGAACTTTGAAAAATAGAAAAAATTTTGCTGGCCACAAAAGTGATGGAAAAATGTGAGAATTTCTCCATTTATTCTGTAGGCAATCTTTTTACATGTTTTTGTTGCCCTGTTAATAGCTGTCCCCTTTCCCTTCTTCAGGTGGCGCATTAGCTTCCGGGTATTCCCCGAATTAGGCTTCTATGTTGCCAAGGTAACTCCTATTAAACAGCACGGTGGGACGCAATGCGCCCAGCTGTGTACAGAAGGACCATCCCACGCCCAGTCATTGGCCATAGTGTAGCAACGTCATTCGTGACGTGCACACATGACCATTCACTAATGGCGGGGCGCTCCACCATCCCTTCCTGGCCACGCACCCAGATATGAGTAGTAACCTTTGGTGGGCGGGTCTTTACGGTTGACCGGAAGCGTGTCTTTGAGCGCACTTTAAACTGTTCTCACCATTCGTGCACTTACACCCCAGTAGAAGCTTGGTGCAAACCAAGCAAAACGGTTGTTGGGCCGTGCACCTGATGGCACCCACTACCTCCCACCGCACCCAGGTACAACTTTTTGAACACTAGTGACGACACTCCTTTGATGTTTTTCAAGTTTGTTTTCATCTGCTATGTTATACTACAACTTGCTATGCATGTGCCCCTTTGCTGCATATTAAAACTATAGTGCCAGACATCGTTCTCTTTTTTGTGGATGTTTGCATGGATCTTGCCTTGACGTCTTGAGCACATAGTTTTTACTGGGTGCAATCTTACAGCCAGCTTAATTTAGCGCTACCTGCGTGCCTGCTAGCTCTTCCAATACAATAATCGTAATGTGAAATTTCGGGGAAACAGCATAATGAATTTCATAATTAATTGTTCCCATTCGTAATTACGAATGAATTTACGCATAGTTTACATGTAATTTTGTGCCGACTTTGGCGGTAAATAGCTTAGCCCCCATACATACCATTGCTACCACAATTGCTACATATGTCTAGAAGAATAGTAGGTACAAGTTACAAAAAGAATTGCTTAAAACATTTTGAAAAAAATATTTTCAATATACAAAATATACAAAATGTTTTAAACTCATTATTCTAGGTTTAAAAAACATTTTTCTTTGCATTTTTAAAATCGATTTTCTCAAAAACGACAAGGTTTTTTTTGAAAAAGTATTTGTTTGGCTTGTACCCACTATTCTCCTTAACATATCTAGCAATTTTGGTAGCAATAACATGTATGAGGACTTTACAATTAACCGCCAAAGTTGGCACAAAATGATGCATAAATTACGCACAAATTCAAGCGTAAGTACAAATGGTTATACAAAGTCAATTGAATTATGGATTTGTAATTACATATAGGCATAATTACAAAAATGTATGCATACTTTGGTGTAATTGTAATTAGCAGGTTACGATCATCACTATTATTTACATGTCACGCTGATCTGTATTGTTGTCATGGCTGCAACATACTGGAATAAAATGCAAGTAGAGTGACAGATTTGATGGTAGAGAAGAAAAAAAGTGGTGATTTCATCCAGATGACAATTCCTTTTGGATATTCCTCAGAGAGGGACACATGTTTACTGTATGTGCAGTTCTAGTTCTGAATTAAATCTCATTTTGGCTTAAAGGAATCATCAGGCAAAAAAAAAAAATCAACCTTACTCACCTGGGGCTTTCTCCAGCCCCTTTCAGCCGACTGCCCCACGCTGACCGCTCCACTCTCCGCCGCTGTCCCGGTCTCCCCACACGCTGTTCAGGCCGACCTCCAGGCCATCCTTACTGCACCTGCATGAATCACTGCTGTCAATCATGGCCACGTTGTCTGCGGCGCACTGCACAGCCGCAGTAGTTCGGAGCGGTCAGCGTGGGACAGTTGGGGCTGGAGAAAGCCCCAGGTGAGTATGGCTGATTTTTTTTTATTTTTGCCTGATTCCTTTAATGTATTCCTAAACTTCTTGAAATACATATTTAGTGTGCTGACTACACCGTACCCTTTTATGTCAATCATTTTATGTGTCTTGACTAGCTCTTGATCTTCTGCAGTGTTAACCATGAGGAGTACAAAAGCATCTTGGCAATAATATCTGCAGTGAATGAGATTAACAAGGACCCTGATCTTCTGCCTAATGTTACTTTGGGTTATCATATATTTGATACTTGTGGAAATTCACAGCAAAATGTGGGATATGTCCTAAAGATATTGTCCGGAGACAAGGTGGAGGCTCCGAACTATTCCTGCAGGGAACGTGGGGAGGTGGCTGGTTTTATTGGTGATACCACATTCCACACAACCCGTGCCATGGCCCAATTACTCAACCTGTATCAGTACACACAGGTAAGTAATCACTTAAAGGATACCCGAAGTGACATGTGACATGATGAGATGGACATGTGTATGTACAGTGCCTAGCACACAAATAACTAGGCTGTGTTCCTTTTTTACTTTCTCTGCCTGAAAGAGTTAAATATCATGTATGTAAGTGGCTGACTCAGTCCTGACTCAGACCATTTTCTGCTAGGAAAGTGTTTTATAGTTGGAATTTCTCATCAGTAAGGGTCACATGTAGTCACTTCCTGTCTGAGTCAGGACTGAGTCAGCCACTTACATAATACCTGATATTTAACTCTTTCAGAAAATAAGGAACTCAGTCTGGATATTTGTGTGCTAGGCATTGTACATACACATGTCTATCTCATCATGTCACATGTCACTTCGGGTGTCCTTTAAGTATTATGTCTCTCTCTCTCTCTCTCTCTCTCTCTCTCTCTCTCTCTCTCTCTCTCTCTCTCTTATGAGTCTAGTCCCAATAGACTGTGTTGCAGGGCAGAGACAGCAACAGTCTTCTAGCTGGATAGGGATTTTTTTTAATAAAGATAATGCCGAAAAACTCCCAGTAACTGACTAATGGTGTCTTATTATAAATGGAGCAGACCCCCTGAAGACAAAAAAGTATACATTACAGGTAAATATTAAAGGATACCCGAGGTGACATGATGAGATAGACATGTGTATGTACAGTGCCTAGCACACAAATAACTAGGCTGTGTTCCTTTTTTTTCTTTCTCTGCTTGAAAGAGTTAAACATCAGGTATGTAAGTGGCAGTTCCTGTCTGAGTCAAGACTGGGTCATTACAGTGTGACCCTCACTGATAAAAAACAACTAGAAAACACTTTCCTGGCAGAAAAGGGCTTCTGAAAGCAGTAAAGAGATAAAAAGGGATAATACTTCAGAGATTTAAGCTCTGGTATACTTCAATGAATGTGTCACTGAGCAAAAACAATAAAAAAGTAGATTTAAACCCTACTAATATTATAAATTCAAAAGTTTGGATGTTTGGATATTTGTTACTCAACAATATTAACAACTCAAGAACGCAACAATGGCTGGACGGATTTGAATGAAATTTGGCACACACATAGTACATTACCTGGAATAAAGTATAGGATACTTTTTCTTCCCATAACCAAGAAGGGGGCGGAGACAAATACAAATTTCACTGTAAAATGTAAACTGCAGCCATTCTTACACTGGTAATGGTAGGGTTCTCAAACTTTGCACAGTTGGTTGCTGGGTGACTGGGATTAATATTCAGAAAAGTGGGTGGAGCCTACAAAAGCCAATCAAAATTCACCTATTGATTTTTAAGGGGAATATTTACATTGCTGCCATTCTTGCACTGTTAATGGCACAAGCCTCAAACCTGGTACAGCTGGTCATTGGGTGACTAGGGTTCCATTTCAGAAAGGGGGTGGAGCCACAAACAGCCAATCAGATTTGTTGCATTACAATGAAAATTGTTGATTCCAAAGCTCACAAACTTGGTAATTGAGTAATTGTGTGTTGGGGTTAGAAAAAGTGGATGGAACCAACACCAGCCAAATACATACCAGGCCGGGCCATCAGCTATTAAATAATTAAAAACAAGTATTTTTCTGCATTTCCACTGACCTGTGATAAACCTAAATCAAACTTCACCCACAAAAAAAAAGCAAAAAAAGCAGTTCTGCAGAGTTAAGTTTATAGCACAAAACAAGCACATAATGTATAAAAAATGAAAAACACGGGACAAGTAAAATGCCATTGAAAAATATTAGATGTTTGACAAACACAAAATTTCAAAAAATGAACAATGCACCCGAATTCTAATAAGTGTGAATGATGCCTAACATATACTGAAATATGTCACTTGATGAAAGTTTTGAAATGTAAAGTCACACTGCCTGTGGGCAGCGCAAGTCTTTGCAATTGTGCGTTTGTTCACATTCTTTGGATTTGCATGAAAGACTGGTTTCATGCAACTTTTTTTTTTTTTTTTGCATGTTGCAAGAAATCCTAATTCTACTGTTGTCTCTGTAATTTATTAAACAAAATTGGGGTGACCCAAAAATACTAGGAAAGTATAGAGGACTTAAGGAGACCGAAAAGCCCTCTACTAAAAAGCCAACGCTCAGTGTAGATTTCCTTCTTAAAACAGAACGCAATTGCAAAAATTCAGCTTTTGGGATAAGGGCTTGGACGAGAGCAAGATAATATACACCAGTGTTTCTGGATGTAAGTGATGAGTGTTGGCTTTTTAGTAGGAGAGATTTTTGGTCTTTTTTAGTCCCCTATACGTTTCTAGTAGATTTTGGTCACCCCAAGCTGCTTGGGTATTCTGTTGTTCTGGTCCAAGCCCCTATCTTAAAGGAGGCATCTCAATCCCTGCCATGCACTGAGCAGGAGCAACAGTCTGAAAGAGGCTGTCTGCATGTCGGGTTGATGTGGCTCTGTACATTTTATGAGCTACTAGCTGATGACTGTCGTTGCCCGGGTATGTATTTGCTCACTTTTTCTAACTCAACACACACAGGGCCATATGCAATTCATTTTTTCACCTGAGTTTTCTCCCAGGTGATAATTTTAAACTTGTCAATAAAATGTCTTTTAAGCCACCAGCAAGCAAGAAAATACTCAAAATAATTTTGACAGTACTTTTTCACCTACTTTTTGGTACTTTTTTTCGTTGAAAAGTACTGGAAAGTTATTTTAAATCGAAGATGAAAAATTATCTCCTAGGAGAAAACTCAGGTGAAAATGTGAATTGCATATGGGCCAAACACTCAATGACAATGTCTGTGAGCTTTGGGGTCCTTGGCATCAACAATTTGTATTTTCCCAGTGAAATGAAACAAATCTGATTGGCAGTTTGTGCCTCCGCCTCCTTTTCTGAATTTGAACCCCACTGACCCAATGACCAACTGTACCAGGTTTGAGGCCTGTGCCAATGGCAGCAATTTTAATATTCCCCTTGAAAATCAACAGGTGAATTTTGATTGGCTTTTTTAGGCTCTGTGAATTTTGATTGGCTTTTTTAGGCACCACCCACCTTACTGAATATTAATCCCAGTCACACAGTGACCAACTGTGCAAAGTTTGAGAACTCTGCCATTAACAGTGTAAGAATGGCTGCTGTTTAAATTTTCCCATGTAAAAAGTTAGTTATTTTTGGCTCTGTCCCTGTTCCTAACCTTGACATACAGTCACTCAATGACCAAGTTTATGAGCTTTGGGGTCCTCGGCATCAATAAGTTGCATTTTCCTATTGAAATTAAACAAATCTGATTGGCTATTAATGTTTGTGGCCCATCCCCTTTTCAGAATTTAAACCCCAGTTTCCCAGTAACTGACTGTACCAGATTTGAGGCCTCTGCCGTTAAGAGTGTAATAATGCCAGCAATTTAAATATTCCCCTTGAAAATCAGCAGGTGAATTTTGATTAGTTGTTGTAGGCTCCATCTATTTTCCTGAATATTAATCCCAGTCACCCAGTGACCAACTGTGTAGAGTTTGAGAACTCTACCATTAACAGTGTAAGAATGGCTGTTGTTTACATTTTCCCAGTGAAATTCATTTTTGGCTCTGCCTACTTTTTGTGACCTTGACATGCAGTCACTCAAAGATCAAGTTTGTGAGCCTTCGGGTTCCTGGCATCAAAAATGTGTGAATGGAAGCAGTTCATCCAGCAAAGAAATTTGATTGGCTGTTTGTGGCTCCACCCCTTTAGTGAATTTGAACTCCAGTCACCCAATGGGCTCAATTCTCTAAAGTGTGATAACTGCTATCACAGCAGTTATCACGTGAGCTGCCGTGCACAAAGGGCCGCACGCGAACAGCATTACTTTGCATGATAAGCAAAGGTTTGCGCGCAATCATGTGCACTCTTCACGCAAAAAGCAATTATCACACATTAGAGAATTGAGTCCAATGACCAACTGTAGGAAGTTTGAAGCCTCTGCCATTAACAGTGTAAGTATGGCAGCAGTTTAAATATTCCCCTTTAAAATCAATAGGTGGATTTCGATTGGCTGTTGTAGGCTCCACCCACTTTCCTGAATCTTACTCTCATTCACCCAGTGACCTAGTGTGGCAAGTTTGAGACCCCTGCGATTAACAGTGTAAGAATGGCTGCAGTTTACATTTTCCCATTTAAAATGAATGGCTGAAATTTAATTGGCTGTTTTATACTCCGCCCACTTTTCCTAGATGTGTAACCTCAGTCACCAAGTGACACACAGTGCCAAGTGTGGGGACTCTGGCTTTATTACTGTGAGAATGGCAGCCTTTTACATTTTTTTCCGTTGACTTGAATGGGTGAAATCTGATTTTCTGTTTGTAGCTCCGCCCAGGTGTGCAGGAAGGGAGGGAGGGTGTGTGTGTGTGTGAAAAAAAAAAACATAAATAGTTGCCTAAGGGAACTTTTTGAATATGCATGTCAAGAGAATATATTAATATTTTTTTTTTTTAATTATAAGCTTGTAAACAATGTAAAAAATGCACCTTTATTTCCAAATAAAATATCGGCACCATAAATTGTGATAGGGACATAATTTAAATGATGTAATAACCGGGATAAATGGGCAAATAAAATACATAGGTTTTAATTACGGTAGCAGGTATTAATTTCAAACTACAATGGCCAACAACTGAGAAATAATGCTTTTTTTTCCATGCCTGTCTTAAAGAGAATCTGTACTCTAATATTCTTACACTAAAAAGCATACCATTCTATTCCTTATTTTCTCCTGTGCCCCTCTGTGCTGTTTCTGCCACTCTCTGCTGCAATCCTGGCTTGTAATTAACAGTTTTAGGCAGTGTTTACAAACAAACTAACCAGCTTCTAATAGGCTCAGCTAAGCATAGTGTGTGAGTATGCAGGGGGCCTGCAGAGGGTGTGTATCGCTTCTACCAATCACAAGCAGCCCTGCACATTCCACACAATCAAAGCCTTAGCCTGACAAACAGGACAGAGGAAAGATACATTGATTTATTACAGAGACAGTGTAATTAAGAAGAGCTGCAGTAAGCCCCAGCACATTAGAACAGGCATAGGAACTCATAGGATAGAAGAATTAAGGCTGAAAAAATTGTTAAAGAGTCTCTTTAATCTTCCTGTTAAAATTGATTTAAGATATAACAATTCTTAGCAAATTGTGCCACCCAAAGAAAGCCTAATTAGTGGCAGAAAAAACAAGATATAGATCATTTCATTGTGATAAGTAGTGATAAAGTTATTGGTGAATGAATGGGAGGTGAAAGTTTCTCGGATGCATAAGGTGAACAACACTGTAGGCTGAAGTGGTTAAAGAAAAGCATTTTACTTTACTTTGTTACATCTGATACATATCCTGCAAAAATGTGCATTGTGCCTACTTCCTGCTTTCATGGAAGCAGACATAGGGTTAATACCCTGTGTTTACCAATTAGCTCTCTGCTGTGACAGTCGGCTCACACAGCTGAGGGATCGAATTAGCACGTGTGCTTAGTTACAGATGAGGGGGAATTAGACATAGGCTAAACTATCTAAATACATTCTGATACATTCAAGAAGTCCCATCTTTTGATCACTACTAAGTGCCAAAATTGATCCAAAAACCATACTTACATTTTCTTTTTATGATCATATTACTTCTACTAATTGAATGTTCAAAGCGCACTGGCTCATATATATTAAAATTACACAATGATAGCAGAGTGCGCTTTAACCGGAGTACAGCAATACTCAAAACAATGTTTATAGGTATAGTTCAGCGCACATCCTCATCAGCATATCAAATATGGCACACAAAAGTCCCAGTTTAGATGTCCATATGCTGATGCTTCAGGCTTCTATTTTTCCACCACCAGATAACACTAGAGCGCACTCACCAAATTCAATGTGACCACTATCAGACTGGTCAAACAGCGCACACCTCCAGGGTACCCCAGTGCCTCAAGTCCTGGTCCTGTTAGGTTTTCAACATATGTCCAGATACACTTGTCCAGATATTAAGTCCAAGTACCTCAAACAAAAGCCTCTCATAGCGTAATACAGTTTAAAACCGTTAAAACTTTATTAAAATATACACTCACATGTCACCAGTTGTATAAAGGGCACAGAGTTTTTTATGATGGGCTCTCCCCCGTTGCCAAGTCGGGTTAGATGACGGTGCTCCGCATTCGGCGTTCCCAGCCATCGCTGCTAAGTTCCTGGTGCGTCCACTCCCCGCTCGACTAGTTTCGTCACTCCCTTGTGACTCATCAGGAGCATATTACTCCTACTCACAATCATTTTTTGGGGGAAAATCATTTTTCTGGTCTATGTAGATTTATTTGCAAAATTGGTAGTTGTTCTCCCAAGAATCTTGTGAAGCAAGATTGGGGCCAATTCCCTGAAAGAGTGAACGTGAAAGTTTAGCTTGCTGATCCCTACTCACTACACTGTAGCGCCCTCAGGGTACCGGCATAATAAGTGATTGTTAATTGAGAATCCCCTGTATTTATTAAAGTAAACCTGTGGGTAGGGATGGTTGGAATTGCCAATGTTCGCTTCCGCAGAAAATCCACATTCCGCCATTGCTGATTACGGCTACCGATTAATTTAGGAGACAGGAGGCGCCCAATTTGGAAACAGACTATGCAGGTTTACTTGTCAGTGATAGGACTAAAAGATTAACCAAGAGCAAAAAAAAATAAAAATATAGTTTCATTTATTGGAAATGATCAGCACAGTGACAACGCGTTTCTCGGCGTAAGCCGCTTCCTCAGGTCAAGTGTGTGCCATTAGTGCAGTATCCGAGTCCCGGCCTTGGTTAATCTTTTAGTCCTATTACTGACAAGTAAACCTACATACAGTGGTGTGAAAAACTATTTGCCCCCTTCCTGATTTCTTATTCTTTTGCATGTTTGTCACACTTAAATGTTTCTGCTCATCAAAAACCGTTAACTATTAGTCAAAGATAACATAATTGAACACAAAATGCAGTTTTAAATGATGGTTTTTATTATTTAGTGAGAAAAATAACTCAAAACCTACATGGCCCTGTGTGAAAAAGAAATTGCCCCCTGAACCTAATAACTGGTTGGGCCACCCTTAGCAGCAATAACTGCAATCAAGCGTTTGCGATAACTTGCAACGAGTCTTTTACAGCGCTCTGGAGGAATTTTGGCCCACTCATCTTTGCAGAATTGTTGTAATTCAACTTTATTTGAGGGTTTTCTAGCATGAACCGCCTTTTTAAGGTCATGCCACAACATCTCAATAGGATTCAGGTCAGGACTTTGACTAGGCCACTCCAAAGTCTTCATTTTGTTTTTCTTCAGCCATTCAGAGGTGGATTTGCTGGTGTGTTTTGGGTCACTGTCCTGCTGCAGCACCCAAGATCGCTTCAGCTTGAGTTGGCGAACAGATGGCTGGACATTCTCCTTCAGGATTTTTTGGTAGACAGTAGAATTCATGGTTCCATCTTTCACAGCAAGCCTTCCAGGTCCTGAAGCAGCAAAACAACCCCAGACCATCACACTACCACCACCATATTTTACTGTTGGTATGATGTTCTTTTGCTGAAATGCTGTGTTACTTCTACGCCAGATGTAACGGGACACGCACCTTCCAAAAAGTTCAACTTTTGTCTTGTCGGTCCACAAGGTATTTTCCCAAAAGTCTTGCCAATCATTGAGATGTTTTTTAGCAAAATTGAGACAAGCCTTAATGTTCTTTTTGCTTAAAAGTGGTTTTCGCCTTGGATATCTGCCATGCAGACCGTTTTTGCCTAGACTCTTTCTTATGGTGGAGTCATGAACAATGACCTTAATTGAGGCAAGCGAGGCATGCAGTTCTTTAGATGTTGTCCTGGGGCCTTTTGTGGCCTCTCGGATGAGTTTTCTCTGCGCTCTTGGGGTAATTGTGGTCGGCCAGCCAGTCCTGGGAAAGTTCATCGCTGTTCCATGTTTTTGCCATTTGTGGATAATGGGTCCCAAAGCTTTAGAAATGGCTTTTTGCACCTTTACCAGACTGATAGATATCAATTACAATACTTTGTTCTCATTTGTTCCTGAATTTCTTTGGATCTTGGCATGATGTCTAGCTTTTGAGGTGCTTTTGGTCTACTTTGTGTCAGATAGCTGCTATTTAAGTGATTTCTTGATTGAAACAGGCGTGGCAGTAATCAGGCCTGGGGGTGACTACAGAAATTGAACACAAGTGTGATAAACCACAGTTAAGTTATATTTTAACAAGGGGGGCAATCACTTTTTTACACAGGGCCATGTAGATTTGGAGGTTTTTTTTTCTCACTAAATAATAAAAACCATCATTTAAAACTGCATTTTGTGTTCAATTATGTTATCTTTGACTAATAGTTAACGGTTTTTGATGAGCAGAAACATTTAAGTGTGACAAACATGCAAAAGAATAAGAAATCAGGAAGGGGGCAAATAGTTTTTCACACCACTGTAGTCTGTTTCCAAATTGGGCGCCTCCTGTCTCCTAAAGTTATCTACTAATACCCTATTTAATAGGGTTTGGATGACTCACATTTAGGCAAATCGAATATATTTTCATTTTTGGAGTTGCGACCTAGAACATCGTGGAAAAGGCCGAGTGAGGACGGTTCTTCGTCACCTGCATATATGAGTGGTTGCCTCTTCTAAGCAACCCACCTTTGTGAGCATATTTCCCCCAGATCTTCTACACCAGAAACCTTTCTTAGACGATATCACACCAAAGCGGGCTCCCGGTGTCCGGGTGTCTTTTTTGTTTTGTTTTTTCAGTCATATCTACTGCTGCCGATTCTTCTTTCCGCTACTGATTTCCGCATTCTGATTTTTGCGGTAATTTCTGCCGACTTTAACATCGATTTTCTCAAAAACGACAAGGTTTATTTGACTTTTTCCCCTCTTGTTACCAATCTTCTGCTTAACATACCTTGAAAATTTGGTGTTTCTAGCACCTATGGGGACTTTGCTATTAACCTCTAATTCGGTAGCATACCGCATATCGGTAATGTGGATTTTGGCATTTTATATTATCAATGGCCGCCAACTTTAGAGGTTAATAGCAAAACTCCCATAGGTGCTAGAAGCACTACATTTCCAGGGTATGGTAAGCAGAAGAGTGGGAACAAGACAAAAAAAATCTTTCAAAAAGACTTTGTAGTTTTTGAGAAAATCAATGTAATAATCGACGAAAATTTCCCAATACTGATTTCCAAATTCCGATTTGGAAATGCAATGACTGATCGGAAATACAAAAATTGCATTTCTACCTATGAATATAAAACCCACACAAGTTAAATACTTACTGTAACGATCGGTGTAACACAGAGAGGCAGGCGCGGAGCTAGGGGGGGTCGGGGTAGGACAAGTGCCCCGGGGCGCCTGGTCCCCGAGGGCGCCCTCAGCCTGGCTGAGCTGCGGGTTTTTTTTTTTTTTTTGCGGCGGAGGGGAGGGGAGCAGCGCAGAGAAGAGGGAGAGCTGTGCGGACGGTGGGGAAGGGGGGCCATATCCCCCCTCCTTCCCTCACCTTAGGTGCTCTCTCTCTCCCTCGCTGTCCCCTCCAATGTCCGGGTGGCTGGCCTGGCAGCGGCGGGCGGAATTCACCTCCGTCTCGCTCCAGCGCCGGGCGGAAGTTCGAGTGCGCAGCCGCTGCTCTGGTCTGGACCAGACCAGAGTAGCGGCAGATCCATCCGGCGCTGCGACGAGACGGAGGTAAGTTCCGCCCGCCGCTGCCAGCCTGAGCCACCCGGACATTGGAGGGGACAGCGAGGAAGGGAGAGCAGCTCTTCTCTGCGCTGCTCCCCTCCTGCTGGGGAGGGGGACACCTGACCTGGCTACCTACTCTGGGCACATATACCCCTGGCTACATATACTGGACATATATCCCTGGCTACCTACTCTGGGCACATATACCCCTGGCTACCTACTCTGGGCACATATACCCCTGCCTACATATACTGGACATATACCCCTGGCTACCTACTCTGGGCACATATACCCCTGGATACCTACTCTGGGCACATATACCCCTGGCTACCTACTCTGGGCACATATACCCCTGGCTACCTACTCTGGGCATATATACCCCTGCCTACATATACTGGGCATATACCCCTGCCTACATATACTGGGCACATATACCCCTGGCTACCTACTCTGGGCACATATACCCCTGCCTACATATACTGGGCATATACCCCTGGCTACCTACTCTGGGCACATATACCCCTGGCTACCTACTCTGGGCACATATACCCCTGGCTACCTACTCTGGGCACATATACCCCTGGCTACCTACTCTGGGCACATATACCCCTGCCTACATATACTGGGCATATACCCCTGGCTACCTACTCTGGGCACATATACCCCTGGCTACCTACTCTGGGCACATATACCCCTGGCTACCTACTCTGGGCACATATACCCCTGGCTACCTACTCTGGGCACATATACCCCTGGCTACCTACTCTGGGCACATATACCCCTGGCTACCTACTCTTGGCACATATACCCCTGCCTACATATACTGGGCATATACCCCTGGCTACCTACTCTGGGCACATATACCCCTGGCTACCTACTCTGGGCACATATACCCCTGGCTACCTACTCTGGGCACATATACCCCTGGCTACCTACTCTGGGCACATATACCCCTGGCTACCTACTCTGGGCACATATACCCCTGGCTACCTACTCTTGGCACATATACCCCTGCCTACATATACTGGGCATATACCCCTGGCTACCTACTCTGGGCACATATACCCCTGGCTACCTACTCTGGGCACATATACCCCTGGCTACCTACTCTGGGCACATATACCCCTGCCTACATATACTGGGCATATACCCCTGGCTACCTACTCTGGGCACATATACCCCTGGCTACCTACTCTGGGCACATATACCCCTGGCTACCTACTCTGGGCACATATACCCCTGCCTACATATACTGGGCATATACCCCTGGCTACCTACTCTGGGCACATATACGCCTGGCTACCTACTCTGGGCACATATACCCCTGGCTACCTACTCTGGGCACATATACCCCTGCCTACATATACTGGGCACATATACCCCTAACTACATATACTGGGTACATATACCCCTGGCTACATATACTGGGCATTTATACCCCTGGCTACATATACTGGGCACATATACCTCTGGCTACATATACTGGGGACACATACCCCTGCCTACATATACTGGGCACATATACCCCTGGCTACCTGTTCTGTGGACATCTCTACCCCTGGCTACCTGTTCTGGGGACATCTATACTGCTGGCCACCTATTCTGGGGACACCTATAGACCTGGGGCTACCTATTTTTGGGCAAGCATTGCTGTCAGATTGAGTGTATTTTGGGGAACTGCTGCCAGGTGAGAGGTGTCTACCATATTAAGGGGACATTCTGCCTATTTATGTGAAATGCTGTCTATTTATGTGCCTCATGACTGCTGAATTTGTCTTGTTGGGGGCCTCATGGTTACTGAATTTGTCTTGTTGGGGGCCTCATGATTTGTTGGGGGCCTCAAGATCACTGAATTTGTCTTGTTAGGGGCCTCATGATTGCTGAATTTGTCTTGTTAGGGGCCTCATGATTGCTGAATTTGTCTTGTTGGGGGCCTCAGGATTGCTAAATTTGTCTTGTTGGGGGCCTCATGTTTGCTCATGATTGCGGAATTTGTCTTGATGGGGGTGGGGGGCTCATGATTGCTGAATTTGTCTTGGAACATGCTGGAAGGTACATACTGAGGGAGGGAGGGTGGGTGAGCGTGAGCCTGCTAACCTCCATGTACATTTGAAGGGGCGTGACCAAATGTGGAGTACCCATAACCACGCCCACATTTGGTCACGACCCTTCACCTTAGGGGGCGCATTAATAGTCTTTGTCCCCGGGCGCTGAAAACCCTAGCTACGCCTCTGCAGAGAGGGTCTGATTACCGGTGATCTGCAGTATCACCGATAATCAGATATATCTACTAACCTCTGGTCACCTGAGAGATGAGAGTGTTTAGTGCAACAGTAATACTTTGAGTACTGCACCTCAGGAGAAGGTACACAAGCAGTAAGGAGTACTGCACAGAAGTATGTTCCTTCCGTTGGCCTAGACTCTCCCGGGGGAGGAGCTAGGCTGAGAGTAGGAAGGACAGAACGTGAGTGACACCAATGAGGGGGTGTCACTTACAGGTCTGGGAACTGCCTCTAACAGTAAGGCCAGTTCTCGAGGTCGGGCAAGCCAGGTCGTTAACACACAGACAGATAAAGTACAAATTCAGGAGACAGATACGAAATCCAAAGAACAAGCAGGGTCTGGCAACGGAGTATCAGAATAGCAAGGTACAGAATCAGAAGGCAAATACAGAGTCCAGGAACGAGCAGAGTTTGGCAACAGGATATCAGAAATAGCAAGGTACAGAATCAGAGTTCAGAGGAATAGTCAGGCAGGCAGAAGGTCATAACAAATAATACAGATCAATATTCCTAATGCTAAGGTGTGAGGTCCTTGGTCGTCAACACCTTTGGAAACTATGCTAGAACACAGGTACAGACAAGGTCTGAGTGCTACCATGTAGTGATCGCAACGCCAGACACCAGAGAAATGACCAGCACCCAGTATATATACCATAGCGCTCACCAGCGCCACCCCTAAGTGCTGGACCAATGGAAGGTGGTGAAAATGTCAGCTGACCAGCTTGGTCAGCTGACTCTTCTCTGGCTGTCATATAAGCTCTGCCTCTCAGCGCACGCGCGCGTCCTTCTGAACCTGTGTGGACTAGCAGTCCCAGCCACACCAGACATGTCTTGCAATGTATCCACCAATTCGGGCGCGGGGGTCGCCGCACCGCTCTCCAAGCCAGCGGCGGCTTCCCCGCGTCCAACCACAATGTCAGAAGTATTGCCATGCGCGCAATCCGCCGCATCCAACGCAGACTCCACCGCTCTGCCCATGCGGCATGCGGCGGTTTCTTCGCGTTGTGCCGCCATGTTGGACGCGGAAACAGCCGCCTCACTCTGAGCACTTGCGGCGGCTTTTCCGAGTTTCCTCACACTTTCCTCACTAGATGACCCAGAGACGATGAGGAGACTCACTTCTTCTTCTTGGCTGAGCTCTTATCCAGTTACAAATGTGAACACACTGCACACCGATGACCACACCCTCAGCATGGTGCCACTCAGGCATGGAAACCAATAAAGCTCTGCATGAGTGGATCCACGCAATGTGCATCCATATGCCTGCGCAGTGCAGCCGCGCTTGTACCAAAACAAGAGTGTGGCAATGCAACCATCTTCAACAAGCCCATACCAGAGAGGTCTGGGGGTCCCATTGCTTGATGGGTGGCAACTAGGAGGATAAGGGAAGCCCCTGGATTATAAAGAAGCTCCCCTTTACTGATGTAAGTATCTAACGTTTTGCTTTTTAAAAGTCACAAGTACACTTCAAGCCTAAAAGCTAACTGATTGCCAGTTGAGAAGTTAAAACATTTGGTAAAATGTGTTTAGTACTTCATACTACTGTTCCTAAAAGCAAAAGTCCTGGTAATGCGGCAAAATGTTTGCAGCTAAAGATTTGCAGCAATGGCTCCTTCCAGTTTGCATTAAGTAGGTAGAAAAAAAAAGTTTTGTAAAAGTAATACCTTTTAATGGCTACGTGATAAAGTTAAATGGAGCAAGCTTTCTGGGATCTAGTCCTCTTCAGGCATATTTCCAGATGTAAGCTGTAGTAAAACACTGATTGTGGTAAATAGTTAACATGTAGATGGCAGTTGTGCTGGTTGCTGTCTAGCATTTAGATGTCAGGTGGCTGGAGCCAGTGAGCTCATGCAAGCAATACATGAAATCAAGTAAATCATGTTAAATAAAGTGTCATGAATCCCATTCCACAATTTAAGCCTTATGTTAATGTCTTGAACATTTTCATAAATTTTTACTCAGAAATCTTTTTTGTTTGTTCATTTTTAAGTCACCCTTAAGAATAAGTACTTTGAGATCTTGCATGCTGTGTCCTGGTTCACAGAAGTGTTGGCCCACTGGTGTGTCCATTTTACCCTCAGTGATTTTTGAAAGCATTGATGGTTCATTCTTGAGTGCAGTTTTAGTCCTGTTTCTCCAATATAGATTCCTCCTGAGGGGCATCTCATGCAGAGTATCATGTATACAACATTGGATGACTCACAGGAAAATTGGTCTGGTATTTAACCCATTCGCGTTCCATCGTTTTCACTTGAAAAATGTCCACCTCCCATTCATTAGCCTATAACTTTATCACTACTTATCACAATGAACTGATCTATATCTTGTTTTTTCTGCCACCAATTAGGCTTTCTTTGGGGGGTACATTTTGCTAAGAGCCACTTTACTGTAAATGCATTTTAACGGGAAGAATAAGAAAAACACAAAAAAAATCATTATTTCTCAGTTTTCAGCGATTATAGTTTTAAAATAATACATGCCTCCATAATTAAAAGTCACGTATTGTATTTGCCCATATGTCCCGGTTATTACACCGTTAAAATTATGTCCCTATCACAATGTATGGCGACAATATTTTACTCGGAAATAAAGGTGCATTTTTTTCCGTTTTGCATCTATCACTATTTACAAGTTTAAAATAAAAAAAAATATAGTAATATATCATCTTTACATTGATATTTAAAAAGTTTAGACCCTTAGGTAAATATTTACATGTTTTTTTATTGTAATGGGTTTTTTTTTATATTAAACATTTTATTTGGGTAGTTTTGGGAGGGTGGGATGTAAACAATAGGTTTAAAATGTAAATGTGTGTTGATTTTAATTTTTTTTACTTTTGGTTGTAGTATTACTTTTTGGCCACAAGATGGCGGCCATGAGTTTGTTTACATGACGTCACTCTAAGCGTAACACACGCTTAGAGCGACGCATGGGGGAGGTAACAGCCAGAAAAGGCGAAGCTTCCGAGAGAAGCTGTCGCTTTTTCAGCGGGGGAGAGGAATCAGTGATCGGGCACCATAGCCCGATTCACTGATTGCCTGGCTAACGAACCGCGGGCCGGGAGCGCGCCCGCATGCGCGCCATCGGCCGCAGGAGCGCGCTGTATCGCGCATGGTTCCTGGACGTAGTTTCTACGTCCAGGAACCAAAATAGGTTAATTATTTTTTCTGTGAGTTTGGTATTTGTATTTGGCTTGTGCACAACATATAAGGGCAGGTCTCACACTTTCTGTTATTGCAGGGTAACTTTTTTGCTTCCTGTTACAGGAAATGTTCCAAAAGTGATTTTGTTAGCATGTTGCTTGTTTTACAGATCAATTATCAGGTCTCTGACCCTTTTCTGAAAAATAGAAAAAGATTTCCCACTTTATATTCACTGACTCCAGATGATGGAATTCGTTATATGGTCATTATAAAATTCTTACTGCACTTTGGATGGAACTGGGTTGGAATGGTGGCACCAGATGATGGCAGTGGTAATACGGAAATACAGGAATTGACTAAGATGATGACTCAGTGCGGGATATGCATTGAATATATAATCCAACTGGGTAATAACGAAGAAACAAATGCTTGGAGAGTTTCAGTTATTCAAAGATCCACAGCTAAGGTCGTAGTCACTTGCGGCATTTTCTTAGCAACCTTTGTTGATCTTTTAAGTCAGCTAAAGATCTTTACGGAGAATATTACCTTAATCCTCCATAATTCACAATTTAACACACATTATATGTACAGGCATTCATTTCACTTAATCAACTGCAGCTTACTTTTTTTATGGTCCTCAAGATTAAAGTTTGGTATACATAATCTGTTTGATGGTTACATGTCTTCCTCTAAATCTTCCGACCCCGTATGGGAAGACGTCTGCTTTGAGAGACTTCGGTGTCTTTTCCAAAACCCCGATAAAAATAAGGTCTTTGAAACATTTTATGAGAAATCTGGAGTCAACTGCACAGATGTTCAAAGTTTAGTATCATCTCTGTCTATTGCAGATGACATGAAGGCCCCTTATGCATCGATGGCAGTACATATTTTCGCTCAAGCTCTGCATATAATGTACATGATTAAAAGTACATTGGAAATATATGGATTAAAGAAAGCCGTATGTTTTCTAATATTAATTATTATTATTTACAATTATTATTTGTTTATTTATTTAGCTGTAGTATACTCTGCCGCAGTGTTCTCCAACCCGGTCCTCAAGGCGAAGCAGGTAACTTGGGTGTTGCCGGTGCTATGGTAAAATGAGCGCAGCATAGATTGCAATGTTAATTTTGGTGGTAATTTTAGTGCCATAGAAACCCGATAAAAACATCAGGATTAAGTAGCTGGCACCTGAAAAATATCAGATGGGAGAAAGTACTTACCAGGGAAGGTGGTGCAGATATTGCCAAGGATTGTGGTGGGGAGAGGGGGCAGTTTGGGTTTGTCATGGGGGTTAGGGTTAGGCATCGGTGGGGGGAGGGCTCATGAGAGAATCGGGTTGAATATCACCAAATTTGCTCTGGGCAGTTGGGTAGATGTAGGCAAGGGGACTGGATGGGTTAGGCATCAGGGGGGCTCGGTTAAGGTTAGACATGGGCGAGCCATTAGGTTTAGACATAAGTATACCATGTTTCAAACTATTAAGCATATTATATTTTTCTCTGATTTTCCTAAATAGTGAATGCAAGTGGCAGTCAACATAATTTTTGAGCCATCAACCATTAGAGTATAATTCAAATGTTACTGACAAAAAATAAAAATAAAATTCACTTTTCAAAATTATAAACAGAGTTTAAAAACACTTTATTGCATTTTTTGCAGCTATTTCACCCAAAAACATCTTAACAGGTCAAGTTAAATATTAACATTGGACCGCATATTTCATAACAACTTTATAATTCTTGCACCCATTGAATTAGTGAGATTTTTGGATAGTTTGGATTTCTTTGAAAGAAAGAATAGCCTCTCAGAGCTGCTGTTTGGATGTAAACTGCCTCCCACAGATTTTTTGTGTGAGGACGCTCCAAAGATTCTCAGGGGGGGATGGGGGCCACACCATGAGTTTCTCTCCTTTTATGCCAAAAGCAGTCAAATATTCAGAGGTATTCCTTGCAGCATGAGATGATTTTATCATGAAAAGCACAGTTCTTGTTTTTTGTGCCGTGGAAGAAAATGGTCAGTCAGAAACTCCACATATTTTTCATAGATCATTTTCACACCTTCAGGGACCCTAAAGGAGCCAAAAAGCTCTCTTACCATGATCCCAGCCCAAAACATTACTCCTCCACCTCCTTGCAGACATTGCAGCCTTGTTGGGGTGTGGGGTAACAGTAAATTCGGGCGCCTGAGGCAAGTGGACAAATCGGGCGCAGCCATTCACTCCCATAATAAATATCGTTTAATGGGCGCCCGACAGGAAAAAAGGGCGCCGGAGAAAAATAACGTTTTATAAGCGGCGCCCGGAGACTTTTACTGTTTTATAACTGCTTCTCATGATTACACATTATTTTATGATTTATAATTTTTTAAACATTATTTTTAAACGAAAAACAGTACAATCTTTTTTAAAACATTATTTTTAAACGAAAAACAGCACAATATTTTTTTCACACGTTATTAATGCTTATCACAGGGGGGTCTTAGGTTTAGGCACCACCAGGGGGGTCTTAGGTTTAGGCATCAACAGGGGGGTCTTAGGTTTAGGCACCACCAGGGGAGTCTTAGGTTTAGGCACCACCAGGGGAGTCTTAGGTTTAGGCACCATCAGGGGAGTCTTAGGTTTAGGCACCACCAGGGGGGTCTTAGGTTTAGGCACCAACACGGGGGTCTAGGGGTTAGGGGTAGGTACAGGGAGGGTTACTCACTATTTTTTTTTAAACGTTATTATACGTTTCACTTTTTAAACGGAAGATTAACGTTTTCACAATTGCCAATTTCATGCACATTATTTAATGATTTATAACTTTATAAAACATTATTTTTAAACGAAATATAGTACATTATATTTTTAAACGTTATCCATGTTTATCGTTTAAAACCCGGCGCCCTTTTTTCCCAGTGCCCCTTTTTAACGTACGCGGGGTGTGGTGGCTGTTAACCAACCATCCACCACTCCATCCATCTGGACCATGAAGAGTTGTGCAGCACATATCAGTAAACAAGACTGTTTGAAAATGAGTTGTCTTGTAGTTCTGGGCCCACTGCAGCTGTTTCTGCTTGTGAGCTTAGGCTAGGGGTGGTTGAATAGAAGGTTTATAAAATCAATAAATTCACCTGCACACCAAAATTAATGCAACAATAAGTGTATTAAATATAGTATCAAATGTATAACAAATTCACATAGAATACAATACAATAAGCACATACAATACAGACTGAGGCACTTAACATCCAAAAAAAGACACTCTGTGTATATGGTATACCATAGTAGCTTGTACAATACCACACCAATGTTCATGGATAACAGCAAGTCCAACAGGCAGGGCCGTGCCGACACAGAGGCCAGGGAGGCTGGAGCCTCAGGGCGCAGGTCATTAGCACTCTGGGGGGCGGAAGTTTGCAGTCTGTGACTCTCTGTTTGTGTTACCTCTGCTGGCCGCCTCCCCCCCGCTGTATTCGTGCTACCTGCTGTGCCGCCCAGCGCCCGCCGCCGCTATTCGCAAAATGCTGGCTGTATCTTTCTAAAGCGGGAGCGGAGTGTATACATACTCCGCTCTCCACTACCTTGTTGTCATGGTCACCGTCCCGGTGACTCCAAAGTGCGCCGCCGCCCGCCCCTCTCTCACACACACACAGAGCAGCCAACCAGCGTGCGCCTCTGTGTGACGTCGACTTTGCAGCCTGTGGGTCCCGCCCCCTCTAACGTCGCGCTGTCTCCTTGCCTGTGACTCAGCACCTAGGGAGGAGTCAGGCAGGAGACAGTGTGGCTGTGTTGACGGGGGACTCGCCTGCCCTGTGTGGCCCGCGGCTGGCTGTCTGTCCCTGTGTGTCCCAACAAGTAAAAAGTAAGTGTGAGTCTGACAGTGACAGGCAGCATCATTATGGTCGGACTTGTCTTGGATTGGATAATATTATAGAAGCCCCCAATGCCTCCCATCCATCAAACATTTATATTTTAGATATTAATAATGTGACAAGCACAGGCTGACTCTGAGCTCCTGGCTGTCTGTTCTGCATTATTGATAATATATTACATATATTATAATGTGACAGCACTGGCTGTGGCTGCACATGACATCTATATCAGCTGCTGCTGATAATATGGTATCCATTTATGGTGCATTAATTTATTTGATGGATAATATTAGTGTGTCTCTGCACTGTCAATGACAGTGCACAGACACACTAATATTATCCATCATATAATGCACCATAAATGGATACTGTATTATCAGCAGCTGATATAGATGTCATGTGCAGCCACAGCCAGTGCTGTCACATTATAATATATGTAATATATTATCAATAATGCAGGACAGAGGTCTGTCATCAATCGTGTCACTCAGGTGACTGCCTGCTATCCATGGGATTGAACAATGCACCTTATTTTGGTGTTAAAGGAATCATTAGGTAAAAAATTAGCTTTACTCACCTGGGGCTTTCTCCACTCCGCTCTCCGCCGCTGTCCTGGGTTCGCCGCACGGTGCAGAGGACGACCTCGAGGTTGTCCTTACTGCGCCTGCGTGAAGTGCCGCTGTCAATCATGGCCACAGTGTCCGCTGCGCAGGCACAGTAGTTCTGCGCAGTGCACAGCGGACATTGTGGCCATGATTGACAGCGGCTGTTCTCCTGTGGAAAAATACTGCCTTATTTTTGGATATCTTAATTGGGGGGGGGCGCAATGGGGGGGGGGGGGGCGCACTTGGGCAGCTCAGCCTCTGTTGCTGGTGGACCTTGTCCCGGCCCTGCCAACAGGGACTATAACATCACAGTGCAGAGTGGACCATCAGAAAAAGCAAGCTATGGTATTAGCCAAAACAGTCACTGTAGCATAAACCTTGTGGATCTCAATAGAGCAAACTTGAGCATAGTGGAAGCAAGGGATGCCATAAAAGGTGTATCAGAGCGTCAAAAAGAGTCCATTACCCTGACAGCGCCGTTTCGGATTTAATCCTTCGTCAGAGGGTTAGGTTTGGTGGATTCCCACGGAGTGCTGTAGCCGAATGATGTCCTGTGCAGCCAATATATACAAAACCTAAACGCTAGTACGCCCAGCCTGGACACTGGGGCCGGCCCTATGACGCGCATGACGACTCGCGGCGTGCCCCGCGGCGTCAAGACGTCACTTCCGGTTCCGGTTGGCACAGCTCAGTGCGGATTGCCATCCAGTCGTGTGAGCAACACACGCAAAATGGCCGCCGCACATGCTCAGTGCGGTGCCCTCCGGCCGGGAAAAGCTAGAACTACATACATAGTAAATGCAACAGTAAAGATATCCAGTAGATGGAGCTGGTGCGTAATTTGGCAGTGTCCAGGCCGGTGCAGGCATAATCTGAAAACAAACAAATAAATATACATTAACATACATTATTAAAATGAAGGAATCAGGAATCCCTCACCTAATGAAATAAAGATGCTGACTATACACTAAGCTAAAGATCAAAGTACCATCACTTATCTCACCATACTCCAACTTTATTTTAGAAATGGTGCCAGATCTGCTTCCTCATTCATCCCTTGTGGTGAAATTGTGTTTAATCGATACATCCAGTATAATTCTCTTTGTAGCAATTTCTGTTCAATATTTCCACCCCTAAATGTCGGAGTCACCACCTCAACTACCCTAAAGCGCAATTGAGACACATTGTGTCCTGCCTCCATAAAATGTCTGGCAACAGGAGAGTCCGCTGCACCGCAGCGGATATTGCTGCGGTGTTCACTAATTCGTGTACGCACATCTCGTGAGGTTTGGCCTATATATAATTGGCCACAAGGGCATATAAGACAATATACCACGTTTTTCGATGAACAGCTCGCAAAACAGTTTAGTGCAATGCGTTTGCCTGATCGTGGGTGTGGAAATGATGAATAGAAGGTTTATGCATGACTGAAATCCTCTGGATAATCCTGGGCTTGGATGTTCACAGGATTCCGGAGGCACCAGCATCTTCAAATATATGTTTGCTGCTTTGTAATGGCATTTTAGCAGCTGTTCTCTTAATCTGATTTATTTGTTTGGCAGAACCCTTCCACATTTTGCTTTTATCTACACAAACCCGTGTGTGCTCTGAGTCAGCCACAAATCTTTTAAAAGTACAATGATCATGCCTAAATTTTTGTGAAATATAAGGGTTGTTGTACCTTGCCCAAGGCATTCAACTATGTCACACTTTTCGGCAGCAGAGAGAACATTTTTCTTTTTCATGTTGCTTTAAAAAATGGTGGTCTGCTTAATAATGAGGAACACCCTACCCTTTTTAATAGTTTTTCCTTCACAGTAATTGGGCTCACCTGGCAAACTACCTATCAGAGGTGTCTGAGATTGATTTCGGTGATCAAAAGAACCCTAAACAATGCCATCCATGAGAATAATTGAAAAACAAAATATTTGATCTTTATGACACTTAAATACAATTTGAGTAATAATTTGGAACACGGTGCAGAGGGAGTGCTTTTGTGAGAAAAGGGTTAGTTTTATAAATAGTAAAGTATCAGTAAAATATATCAGTATTTTACTGTTGGGATTGCCCATTAGTAAAATGTGGGTCATTTTCTATATTTTACTGTCTCTTGTGCCCAAGTTATTGTGGCATGCTTTTTACAAGAAGTGTAGCAGGGGTGTCTTGGCACCCTATAGGTAGAGATGTGAGCGAACAGTTCGCCAGCGAATCTCTATGTGGCCGTACTACATCCGGGTCGCTATGACCCGTAGTAGTATGGCTGTGCTGGGCCGGCGGTGCTCGTCTTTGATCGCGCACCTGTTGCCGGGCACTCTCTGCGCATGAGTGTGACATCACTCATGACGTCACGCATATGCGCAGAAAGTGCCCGGCAACAGGCGCGCGATCAAGGACACGCACGGCCGGCCCAGCCGTACTACTACGGGTCATAGTGACCCGGAAGTAATATAGGGTGAGGGGTTCACTGGCGAATGTTTCGAGAACTGTTCGCCGACATCTCTACCTATAGGGAAAAAGGCACAGGAGACAAAAGCAGGAGCCCAATAATGTAATAGTTGGGCCTGTAGGGATATCCACCCACGAATCAGCTTCAATGCCCCAATCTAACACCACACGCTTCACCCTATGTCGTGCATCCCTGCTTGAACAGGAGGTGAGGAAGCAACACCTACCTGATTCCGGTTACACCCAGGCCTTAAGTGCACAAGGTATTGGAGCTGAGTGCAGGGTGAGCAAATAAACTTCCAGGCCTAAAACGGGATACAGAGTTAGCAAAGTCCAGCAACAGTCCAGGGTCATACACGGGTAAGCAGAAATATCACGGTACCGGAGGGCAAGGCAGAAAGTAGTCAAAGGACATTTCTGAAATCAAACCAGGCAGCAAGGGTCGTCACGATATTCCAGGCAAGAGGTCAGTTCAGGCAGCAGACAAACAAGGTCCAGTAATCAAAACCAAGGTCAAAGTCCAGATAATCCAATACAAACAGCAGGTAACAGCAAGCTAGAAGCTATCAAGGGCAATGATCAAGTGCACTGAGCAGCCTTAAATACTCCAGTTATCCAATCAGTGGCCGGCCACATGCACACAGCAGCCAATCACATGCAGGCATAATCTTGTTTAAGTATCACGGGTGGCAATACATGTCAGCTGAGTAACCAGAACTAACCAGCCAACATCCTGAGTGTGTGTCAGCTGTAGCACAGTGCTCAAGAGCATTGCCTCCAATGTGAGAGACCAGGGTTCAATCCCAGCCAGGGTTAGCATCCACATGTTATTGTTTATTACGTAAACACCTGCCTAAATGTCAGCAGACCCTACATCTGTCACCATCTCAGACCATACTGCGGCCGAGAGGAGCGATCTCTTACAGTAATATGTTAAAAGTTGAATAAGAAAGATGCTACTCACAAAGGAGGCTTGCAAGGGGCAACCGACCACAGAAAGCAGGTGGAGACAACTAACCCAACTCCACTCGGGGTGGTCTTAGCCAGGTCCCAGATGTGGTCGCTCTCTTGAAGAAAAAAGGCAATAAATGTTCACCGTGGAGGGAACCACGGATGTTCTGCCACCACCCCTCAAACAGGATATGTGTGGGGGTAAACATTTTTTTTCCCTACTGTGCTTTTTTTACAAAGCCCATCAACAGTACATGTGTTGTAGAAATCCACAGAGGTAATTAATCAGCACAGCTGACTGGAAGGAAATTTCCCAGATGCTAAATCAAATTCTGCAATTCAGATTTACTCTGACCCCACAGCTAGCCCTTCTGCATATTGGTATCATGTCCATTCGCACCAAATTTCACCTAATAATATCACACATTCTTTGTACAGCTAGATGCCTGATCACTGCTAACTGGGGAACTGCAAATGCCCCAACTCTTTCGCTGTTAAAATGTCAGGTCGACTTTAACTTGCAAATGGAAAAACCTTTCAGATTTAAAAGGGTTGACCAGAGAGTCCCTTATGCATTGACTATAGACTGGACAATTGCCACTACCAAGACCACAGCTTAGTACTTAACTTAGGCTGTAATCATTAAACTCTCTAAGGGGGCCCATACACCTAACGATTTTCCCGCCGATATACAGCCATTTCGATCCCAGTGATCGAAACGGCTGTGAAATCACCGCGCACACCGCTGACAGAACGATCAATTTCCGTCCGAAATCGATCGTTCCCATCGACCCATCCATGCGGAAGATTTTTCTCGGTCTCCGGCGGGTCGGGAGTGCGTCGTTAGCGGCGTTCGAATGCCCGACGACCGACGCAATACAGCGGTAATACATTACCTGCTCCAGCCGGCGCGAGTCCCCTGGTCTTCTTCTCCGCTTCGGTCTTCAGAGCTGCACAGAACTTCCTGTCCCGGCAGGTAGTTTAAACAGTGAAGCGCCCTTTACTGTTTAAACTTCCCCTGGACAGGAAGTCCAGTAGCCGGAGCGTGGCGGGGCCAGAGCGGAGAAGAAGATAGCGGTGGACCAGGGGGGGGGGGGGGGGTGTCGGCGGCAGCTCCAGAGATTGTGATCGGTTTCAGGCTGAAATCGATTCCCAATCTGTTTGCAGTAAAGGTAGCCATACGATCCCTCTCTGATCAGATTCGATCAGAGAGGGATCTATCTGTTGGTCGAATCTGATGGCAAATCGACCAGTGTATGGCTACCTTTACTCCCTTTGATTGATCTTTAACCCAATTTGCCTTTTGTTGGAACCATGCTGCCTAGTGTACTGTAACTAATTGTTCTCTTATTGTGTAATATTTACTGGTTCCTATTTGTTCTTTACGTCTCACATCGGACTGACTCACTTCTATCTCAACTTGAGAATCTACAGTCTTCTCTCTAATGTTATGATGTTGGTTATATTGTTATATTGCTGTGTATGTTACTCTTCTGTTTTATACATAAAAGTGAATAAAAAATTCAAGTTAAAAAAAAAATCAGCACAGCTAAGACATTTATTACTTAGGGCTCTTTCACATTAGGGCAGATTTTCTGCGTTTCAACGCAAAGGATAAAGTTTGCGTTACCCAAGGTGAAATGAAAGTCCATAGACTTTCATTTTAGCTTTCACATATAACGCAGCCTTTTTGTGCGTTGCGTTCCACTGCACCCAGGCGCAGTTTTTTGGCCAACGCTAGCTTTATGCGTTACAATGTTAGTCAATGTAAAACGCACACTATGCGCGTTTTTAATCCGTTAACGCAGGCAATCAGTCCCAGAATGCAACAGAGGAACAATGTAGAAAGTTGACAACTAAAAGAAAAAAAAATTACCTGCGTTTTTCTATGTGCAGTAACGCATTGAAAACGGATTAAAAACGCACACTCACTGCAGTGCAACGCATATCAAAACGCAGTAAAAGGCATACAACAAAACGTATGCTTTGAGCGTTCTCCAACGCAAGCTCTGATGTGAAAGAGCCCTAACACCTGGGAAAGCTTGAGGGCTAGTACACACTTTGCGCTTGGAGCGCCGCT